>NW_026739436.1:5472065-5495687 GCF_022355385.1 Mustela nigripes
GTGCTCAGCTAGCAGGAGCTGCTGACCACCCGCAGGCGAGCGCTGACCACCCGCAGGCGCCTGCGTAACAATAAAGAACCTCTTGCTGATTGCATCCAGTGGCAGTGTTGGATTCTTGGGTAAGGGGATCTGCGGGTCTTTCAGCTCCACTCCAAAACTGCTAGTACTTGTACAGGAATTCAGTAAAGTGTCAGGATATAAAATCAATGCACAGAAATCAGTTGCATTTCCTTACACTAACAACAAGACAGAGGAAAGAGATATTAAGGAGTCAATCTCATTTACAATTGCACCCAAAACCATAAGATACCTAAGAATAAACTTAATCAAAGAACCTATATCCAGAAAACTATAAAGTACTCATGAAGGAAATTGAGGAAAACACACACAAAAAAATGGAAAAATGTTCTATGCACATGGATTGTGATAGGGTAAAGATTCGACCACCCCTCAATTAGAGAACAGTCTCGATAATGCAAGTCACACACGAGGTTTATTTCCAGCTAGCTGGGGTCCATGTATCTGCCCAGCGCAGCAGGTTTCAACAAGGACCCGGAGCACTCAAAGCCAAAGGTTTATATAGCATTTTCAAGGCACTTCCCCATGGCTACATACATATCTTGCAACCCTCTTTGACAGTTTAACTTTGTTTAACTTTTTGCCACCCTGGCATCACCCTGGAGCCACCCTGGCAATTAAGAGAGATTTAGGTTTAGAAGAAATTTAACTTTATTTACATTTCCTTATGCCTCAGCCTCCTTCAGTTTTATGGTGCGACCTTAGGCCTTGAGGAACTGAGTCATTTGTCTCTGGAAATTGGGCCATTGAAGACATAGCGCTTTTGTTGTAAATCACCAAAACATTTGCAAACCAAAGGATATTCCTGTCTTGCAGGATTGTGATCTCTGCAAGTTAACTATTTGTTTTTCTTTAACATTTGGTGCCTATGGCACCACCACCTAACCGCCCTGGTGGTATATGATTAAGTGGTTTTCTTAGGCTTTAGCAACTTTCTCTTATCTCAAGTTAAGTGCATGTGTGGGCTAGTTAGGGACACTCAGTAAAATGGCTTTCCAGCCTTCAGGATGGGCATTCTTATACTAACCAACTCTTACAATTGGGAGAACAAATATTGTAAAAATGTCATGCTACCTAAAGCAACCTACACATTTAATGGAATCATTATCAAAATCCCACCCATTTTTTTCAAAGAAATGGAACAAGTAATTCTAAAATTTATATGGAACCAGAAAAGACCTCGAATAGTCAAAGTAATATTGAAAAAGAAAGCCAAAGTTGGTGGTATCACAATTCCAGACTTTAAGCTCTATTACAAAGCTGTCATCATCAATACAGTATGGTACTGGCACAAAAACGGACACATAGATCAATGGAACAGAATAGGGAGCCCAGAAATAGACCCTCGACTCTATGGTCAACTGATCTTTGACAATGAAGGAAGGAATGTCCAATGGAAAAAAGACAGCCTATTCAATAAATGGTGTTGGGAAAATTGGACAGCCACATCAGAAAAATGAAATTGGGCCATTTCCTTACACCACACATGAAAAGACAATCAAAATGGATGAAAGACCTCAATGTGAGAAAGGAATTCATCAAAATCCTTGAGGAGAACAGAGGCAGAAGCCTATTTGACCTCAACCACAGAAAATTCTTCCTAGGAACAACGCCAAAGGCAAGGGAAGCAAGGACAAAAATGAACTATTGGTATTTTATCAAGATCAAAAGCTTTTGTACAGCAAAAAAAAAAAAAAAAACAGTTAACGAAACCAGAAGACAACTGATAAGACAAAAGAAAACTGGGAGAAGATATTTGCAAAAGACATATCAGATAAGGCTAGAATCCAAAATATTTAAAGAGCTTAGCAAACTCAACACCCAAAGAACAAATAATCCAATAAAGAAATGGGCAGAGGACATGAACAGACATTTCTGCAAAGAAGACATCCAGATGGCCAACAGACACATGAAAAAATGCTCTACATCACTCAGCATCAGGGAAATACAAATCAAAACCACAATGAGATACCACCTCACACCAGTAAGAATGGCTAACATTAACAAGTCAGTAAATGACAGATGCTGGTGAGGATTTGGAGAAAGGGGAACCCTCCTACACTGTTGATGGAATGCAAACTCATGCAACCACTCTGGAGATTCCTGAAAAACTGAAAATAGAGCTATCCTATGACCCAGAAATTGCATTATTGGGTATATATCCTAAAGATAAATACGTGGTGCTCTGAAGGGATACGTGCATCTGAATTTTTATAGCAGCAATGTCCACAATAGCCAAAATATGGAAAAAACCTAGATGTCCATCAACAGATAAATGGAAAAGAAGATGTGGTATATATACACAATGGAATACTATGCAGCCATCAAAAGAAATGAAATCTTGCCATTTGAGATGATGTGGATGGAACTAGAGGGTATTATGCTTAGTGAAATAAGTCAATCAGAGAAAGACAACTATCATAGGATTTCCCTGATATGCAGAAGTGTAGAAGCAATGTGGGGGGTTTGGGGAGTAGGTAAAGAAAAAATGAAAGAAGATGGGATACGGAGGGACACAAATCATAAGAGACTCAATCTCAAAAAACAGACTGAGGGTTGCTTAGGGGAGGGGAAACAAGAGAAAGTGGTGGGGATATGGACATTGAGGAGGGTATTTGCAATGAGTCTGTGAAATGTGTAGACCTGGTGACTCACAGACCTGTACCCCTGGGGATAAAAAAGACCCAATTCTGAGGGTCTTTATATAGCTTCAAAAAGCAAGGCTTTCTTTTGGGAGGTAGAAGGAGTTCTGTTTTGTGGCTAAGGGGTACACTGTGTGCAGAAATTCGAGAGGAGGGCTCTGGGTATGTCTGCCTGAAGTCCCAAACTCTTGTTATGATTAGGTCCTAGGGTCATGGCAGGCCCTATCTTCTGGCTCTGAGGCCAGCTCTCCCAGTGCCTGATTGGAGAACAGGACTTTATGTTGTATCAGACAGTGTTTTACTGTACAAGGTGGAGAATGTAAGTGGGCTGGAATTGGGGGCTGTGCACGTTTGTCCTGATTGAGTGGTGTTCTGCAACTCTGTAGGGCACAGTTTTCTTCTACAGGGCAGGGAGAGTCCTGTGGGATGTCTTCAGAGTCCACAATATGGAGGGTTTCCATTACAGGACTCAAGGGATGGAAATCTGAAATCCAAGCTTGGTTAGGTGGTATGGTGTGGATTCCCCATCTGCAGTTGCTGAGTGGAGCTCTCCAGATTCTGAAGTTAGGACTAGTGTCAAACATTCTTTCAGACTAGATTAGAATTTGTATCTACTAGGGCTATTGAATGCATGGTTGGCCTCCTTGATCCATGGAGGTTTCTCCTGCTCAGGGGTTTTTGGGCAGCTAAAAACAGTTTTGTTCATTTTGGGGAAAAGTGACATCCTGTTGTAAGTCTCGGGGGTCCCCATATGGTGTAAATTGAGAGCAGGACTCTGGGTATGGTTGCCTGAAAATCCAAATTACAGTTAGCATTAGAGACTAGAGGAAACCAGGTTTGATCCCCTGACTCTGAGGCCAGGTACATAGGCAGCTAACTGGAGGTCTGGCTCAGGCTGAAATACAAAATGTGTATCAGTGTCCATGGTCGGGTTCTGTCAATAAGGGTGACCTCGTTGGCCACAAAGTTTGCTCCTAATTTGGTGAGTTTGTGCTGCTAGGGTGAGCACGGTGTGCTCTTTTTCTGGAGGGTAAGCATAATGTCATGGTGTCACTCTGGAGTTCTCTACTTGAGAGCCTGTGGTTCAGAACTTTTAGAACTGAAGTCTGTAAACCCATACTGCTGTTAAGGTTTTGGCCTAGGACATGCCAGGCCCTATCTACAGATGCTGAGGTTAGATTATGCAGATCTGAGGTTAAGGTGAGTGTCAGGAGTTTGCTCAGGCTTAAATTTGTTTCCACACATAACATCAATATGGGGATGGACTCATGGGGCCAAGGAGTTTTCACCAACTCCGGGGATTCTATGCAGATTCAAAAAGTTAGGTCTATTCTGAATAGGTTATATCTTAAATTGTGTCTCAGGAGTCCACATATAGAAGGATATGAGAGTAGGGTACCAGGTATGAATGCCTGAAATGCCAAACTATGTTTAACATTACGTCCTTCTGCATGGTAGACCTTATATTCCGGCTTTGGAGTGAGCTACCCATGGGTCTGTGTTGAACATGGTGCTCAGGCAAAGGGTCACAATGGGTATTTGTATGCAGGGCAACCTGAAATAGTGGATGTTACCAGAGGCAACACAGGTTTCTTCCATCTATGATGGTTTTACATAGCTCCAAAAAGCAAGTTTTCCTTCTTGGGCAGGATGAATTCTGTTTTGTGTCTAAGGGGTCTCAGGTGTGGAGAGATTTGAGAGGAGGGCTCTGGGCATGGATGCCTGAATCCACAACCAAGGGTTAGGATTGGGGTCTAGGGGCATGGAAGGCTCAATATTCTGGCTCTATGCCCAGGTTCCAACAGGCCTTCTTTGAAAAAGTGACTGAGGTGAGGGTCACCATGTGGGTTTTTCCCAGGGAAGCCCACAAATGTGGGCGTGGACTCATGGGCCATGCAGGTTACTTTTAGTGTGACGGTTTTACACCCACATGAATAGCATTTCAACTCAGCCCCATGTTGCTCACACCAATACCACCTACCATGTTCTGAGGCTCCAATATTAATCCTAGGTGGGTTTCCCAGGCATCCATATGGAGAGCCCTGCTCTCAAATATTTCTGTAAAGTGGAAACTTGGGCCATCAAAAAGGATTCCCCTGTTCTGCAGAAGAAAACTTTGCTGTTTAAATCTGCACTCAACGACCAGAGTGGGAAAACCTCGATGGCCTCATGAGGACACCTGCAATTTATGTGGCCATCATGGACAAAAACTCCAATATGACTGAATGGCAAACACCTGCCCTTATGTAAGATACAGGGATCTTTCCTCAGCTTCTGCATTTGGGCCTGCCATGTCCTAGGACCTAAAGCTAGGCCTAGCTTCTGTTGTTAGACTTCTGTCCTAACACTCCTGGCCCACAAGCCCATCAGACTGGGAATTTTGGGCCCCAACACAGCACGTTACCAGCCCACTAGAGGGAAAAAGTGTTCTATGGGCCTATGCAAAAACCTCAAAAGAGGATTAAACTGCACAGACCTCAAGGGCACCAAATATCATAGACTGCCCTGCGCACTAATGCTCTGTCTCACACAGCCTGAGCCCCGACCTCCTGGCAGACACCCAGATAACTAAGAATGGACCTGTCATGGACCTAGGCCGTCATCTTGATCCAACCATGGTATTCAGGCATCTGTCCCCAGACCTTATCTCAATCCCTGCACATCAGGGAACCCAATACACAGTACAGAAGTCCTCCTTCCCCATGGCACAAAACCTTGATGTTGGGATGGATGTGATATCCTTGGAGTAAGAGAAACTGCATGGTGTATGAAGGTACGTCCACTGTCCAGTGCACAAACTCTCATTTTTACCCTCATCTTGAGTCCAGTTTTGAAATAAGACCCCTCAGTAGATTTACTAAGAGCACAAATATCGGGCCCTCATTTGGCCCTTAGGCCCAAATCCAAACACATGTTGCAACTTCCAGGAAACTGTACCCAAAGACCTGATCTGGAATCCCTCATTTTGTAATACCCTTGAGAGAGACAACAGGACACCTCCTTTCCCCCCAAATGACACAAAACTATTGAGAGCCAGACAAAACTCCAAGAGAGGAAGAATATTCCATGTCCGCTTGAGGTGACCCCTACATTCCATGGACATCCTAGATCCTAGACACAAAGTCCAGAGACAAAAGCTTCAGTTAGAACCTCACATTCGCTCTAATATCAGATTTCATTAGCTCGTCTCAGGGTCAGCCATACCCTCTGCCCTAACCCTATCCCTAGTTTCTGTTTTTAGACTAATGTCCCCAGAGCTCTAGCTCACAAAAAGCCCTGGTTGGGGTCCCAGAGACTCACCACAAGATTTTTCCATCCCTCCAGTAGGAAACTGTGCCCTTTAGAGCTATTAAAACTCTCCAGATTAAGAGAAATCTGCAAGGCCCCCAAGGCCACAATAATTTTGTAGACGTCCCTGGACAAAAATGAGTATTCTCACATACCCTGAGCACCTACCTTTAGTCAGACACCCAGGAAGATGGCACAAGAGACAGAATATTGAACGTGACATGGCCCTAGGCCCTAATTTGAAGTTCGGCTTAGTTTTCCAGGCATTCGTCCACAGAAGCCTGGTCTCGATTACCAACATATGGGGGATCCTTGAACTCCCAAATGGTACACGTCCTGACCCAAAAAGGAAACCTTGCAATTTGGACCTGTGTCAAACCTGCAGGGTAGGAGAATCCTGCATATTCACCTGAGCCACCACCACATTCCAAGGTCGTCCTGGACATTGTGACCCATCAGCTCGAGACACTCATTTCAACTCAGCCCCCTTTTAGATCATCCCAGACCCAGGAGATCAATCCTAGCATATTCCCAGGCAACAATGGTAATGCTAGGTGTAGTTTCTAGACATCCATATATAGAGTCCTGCTATCATATCTTTCCATATGGGACAGCCTTGAGCCATCAAACAGGACTCCCCTTGTACTGTAGAAGGAAACCTTGTTTGGAGTAGCTTTCAGTCCCAAGAGTGGGAAAACCTCCATGGAATCGTGGGTCCACCCCTACATTAGGTGCCCTCATTGACATAAACTCCAGCCTGAGCGAACGTCTGACACTCGCCCTAACATCAGATATTTGGGCACATCGTGCCCTAGGCCCTAAACCTAACCCTAGCTTATAGTTTCACACTTTCCGTCCTCACATTCCTGGCCCAAAAGTCCTCAAAATTGGGAATTCTGGAGTATCAAAGTAGCCCTATGCCTGCCCACAGAAAGAAAAAGTGCCCTATGGGGCTGCTCCAAATCACTAGATGATGATCCACCTCTAAGGCATTCAAAAGAACCCCAATTTCATAGGCAGACTTTTGCACTAATGCTCTGTCTGAAACAGTCTGAACCCAGACCTCCTGTTGGCCACCGAGATAGCTGGCCGCATATCCAGCAGATGGGACCTGCCATTGCCCTGGGCCGTCATCTCTACCCAACCTGGCTATTCTGGCATCTGTCCCAGACCTTATATAATCCCTGCATATGGGGAAAACTAATGCACAAAAGTGTACTCCTCTTTCCCCATGGCAGGAAAATTGTTTTTAGGATGGGTGTATAACCCTTGGAGTAAGAAAAACCAGCATGGCCCATTAAGCCACGCCAACTCATGGAGGCTTACCTCGGCACAAACATACATGTTGACCCTCAGCCTGAGCCTATTTTCAGTAAGGCCCCCTTGGGAGGTGGACTAAGAGCCCGCATTTAGGTCCTGCCTTGCCCCTAGGCCCAAATCCTAACACGCAGTGTTGTTTCCAGGCAACTGTACCCAGAATTCGTCTTTGGGATCCCTCTATTTGTGAGACCCCTTAGACAGGAAACAGGACTCTTCCTTTGCCCTAGAATGATGACAAACTGCTGATAGCTTGGTAGAATCCCAAGAGACAGAATCTTCCAAGTCCCCATGAGGCCACCCCTACACTGCTTCCAATCCTAGACACACAATCCAGAGACAAAAGCCTAAGCTACAATCTCATACTTGCTCTAATATTAGACTCAGGAGAGCTACCATCAGGATCTCTAGATCGTACCTCCACAACCTCGGCCCTAACCATAACCTGAGTTTGTGTTTCCAGACATCTTTTTCCAAAGCCCTGGTAAAACACACACTGTAGGCTGGGGCATCCAGAGCCACATTACAGGACTGTGCCTGCGCTCCTGAAGGAAACTGTGCCATATAAAGTTGCCAATTCCCTCCAGATTAGGAGAGCCCTGCAAGCCTCCTAGAGCCTCCCCAATTTTGTATGCTGCCCTTGACAAGATGTAAAGTCTGAAATACCCTGAGCACCTACCTCCTGGCAGACACCCAGGTAAATGGACCTAGAAACAGAAGATTGAAGCTGATATGCCCCTAGGCCCTAATCTGATCCCTAGCTTAAGTTTTCAGGCATGTCTATCCAGAGGTCTGGTCTCGAATACCAATATAGGGCGTCCCTGGGCACAAAACAGAATACCCTCTGTCTCCAGAAGGGAACCTACTATGCAGAGCTGTGTCAAAGTTGCAGGGCAGGATAATCTTACATGGCCCCTGACCACCTCCACATTCCAAGGTCTCCATGGACACAAACCCGCACTGTGACCCAAAAGCATGAGACTCCACTTCAACTCATCCTTCTCGGTTGCTTGCTCCAGAAGCAGCAGACAGAAACTTCATTATTCTTAGGCATGAATGGAAACACTAGGAGGGGTTTCCAAATACCCAACAAAGAGCCCTGCTCTCAAATCTTTCAGTATGGGGAAGCATTGAGCCAACAAACAGAACTCCCCATTTCCCAGAAGGAAACCTTGCACTTTGGAGCAGCTCACAAGCACCAGAGTGGGGAAAGCTCCATGGTCTCATGAGGCTATGCCTCCATTAGGCAGCCATCATGGACACAAATTCCAGCCTGAGGGAACTTCTGACACTCGCCATTACTTCAGATGCTGGAGATTTCGATTCATTTCTACAGATTGGTCCTGCCATGCCCTAGGCCCTAAACCTAACACTATCTTGTGTTTTCAGACTTCCATCCTCATAATTCTTCCCCACAAGACCTCCAGATTTAGAAGTCTAGTGGCACAACACAGCACTCTATATGCCCACCAGAAGGAAGAAGTGGCCTATGGGGCTACACAAACATCTAAATAAGAATCAACATGCACAGCCCTCAACATAACTGCAATTCCAGAGGCTGCCCTGTGCACTAATGCTCTCTCTGACACAGCCTGAGTCCAGAACTTCCAGCAGCCACTCAGCTGAGTGCATATCCAGCCGACCAGAACTGCCAAGGCCCTCGGCCATCATCTCTACGCAACCTGGGTTTTAAGATATCTGTCCCTAGACCTTATCTCAAATCCTTGCACCTGGGGGAACCTGATGCACAGAAAATAGCTTCTTTTTTCCCATTTCAAGAAACCTTGCTATTGGGATGCTGATGGGTGTCAAAGTAAAATACTCAGAGTAGGATAAATTTGCATAGCCCATGAGGCCATGCCATGCTTGAGGGTCAAAATGGGCACAAACATTCATTGGGACTCTCAGCATGAACCCCTTTTCCAATAATTCCACTCAGAGTCTCGACCAAGGGTTCACATATTAGGCTGGCCACTACTCTGGGTACCAATCCTAACCAAAGGTGGGGTTTTCCAGTCACCCGTACCTGGGTCGCTGCTCTGGAATCCCTGAGACAGAAAATAGGACTCCTCCCTTCCCACAGAAGGACCTCCAACGATTGGGAACTGGGCCAAATCTCCAAAGAGGGAGAATCGTTCATGGCCCATGAGGCCACCCTACATTCGATGGCCATCCTTGACACAAAATCCAGAGACAAGAGCCTAAGCTACGGCCTCACACTCACCCTTATTTTTTATCACAGAGGATATCCACTCATCAGTCAGTAGATCAGGCCTGCCATGCCCTCGGCCCAATACCTAAGCGGAGTTTGTGTTTTCACACTTTGTCCCTACAGTCCTGGCCCACACAGCCTTAAGGCTGGGGCCTCTGGAGCGAAACCACAGGAATATACCTTCCCTCTCAAAGGAAACTTGGCCTGTTCTATAGGCCACAACCGTACAGATTAGGAGAAACCTACAATTTCTTCGAGGCCATCCCAATTGCTCAGTCCTCCCTGGACAAAAATGTGCTCTCTCACACAACTGGAGCAACTAACTCCACTCATACACACAGACAGATGTCACCACAAACAGAAAATTGAACCCTATATGCCCCTAGACCCTAATCTGAACCCTAGGTTAGGCTTGCAGACATCACTCTTCAAAGGCCTGGTCTCCAATACCAGTATATGGGGGTTTCCTGAGGCACAAAACAAAACCCCTCTTGTCTCCACATGGGAACCTTGCTTTTGGGGCTGTGTATAACCCTCCAGGTAAGAGAATCCTGTGGTGCCCCTGAGCCACCTCCACATTCCTGGGTCTCCATGGACACTAACCCACATTATGATTTAAATTCATGAGAGTCCATTTCAACTCAGCACCCTGGGGAGCTCTGCCCAGAACGAACAGATTGATAATTGCTTGTACTTAGGAGCCAATTGAAATGTGAGGTGGGGTTTACAGGCATCAATCCATAGAGCCCTGTTCTCGAGTCTTTTCGTATAGGGCATCTTTGAACCATGCAAGAGGTCTCGCCTGTCCCCCTGAAGGAAAAGTTGTGGTTTGGAGAAGCTCACATCCCCAGGGTGGAAAACCTTCACAGTCCATAAGGCCTCCTCTTCATTAAGGTGCCTTATAGGACACACACTACAGCCTGAGCCAATGTCTGATCATCGCCCTTACTTTAGAGGCTGGAGATCTCAATTCAGACAGTACAGAATGGGCCTTTCCTGCCCTTGACTGGAAATATAACCTTAACTTGTGTTTTCAGATTTCTGTCCTCACACTCCTGGCCCACAAGTCCTTCAGACTGGGGATTTTGGAATCACAACGCAGAACTCTGCCTGTACAACAGAAGAAAAAAGTGCTCTATGGGCCTGCCCAGAAACCCCAAATGAGGATCAAAGTGTTTGGATCTCACACCTACCTGAATTCCTAGGCCTCTCTGTGCACTAATTATCTGTCTGACACAGCCTGAGCCTAGACCTCCCAAAAGACACACAGAGAGCTGGCCGCATAATCATCAGTTCCAACACAGGATGGCCCTCTGTCGTCATCTCTTCCCAAGCTGGGTTTTCAGGCATCTGTCCCTATACCTTATCTCAAATCCCTGCACATGGGGAACATGATGCACAACACAGAAATCCTCTCCCCCATGACAAGGAACCTTACTGCTGGGACGGGTGTCAAAGTCAAATCCTCAGAGGAGGAGAAACCTGCATGACCCATGAGGCCACGTCAATGCTTGAGGGCCGCCTTGGGCACAAACTCTCATAGAGACCATCATCAAGAGTACCCTTTTCAAATGAGGCCTCTCAGTAGCTGGACCAAGAGCCCGCATATCCAGCTGGCCATCTGCTCAGGCCAGAATACTAACCATAGGCCTAGGCCTTCCAGATACACGTACCTGGGGCTCTGCTCTGGAATCCCTTTTTTGAGGGACCCCTGAGACATAAAACAGGACTCCTCTTTTCCCACAAAATGACCCCTGACTTTTGGGAGCCGGGCCAAATCCCAATTTGGAGGGCATGTGGGAAGAATTGTCCATGGCCCATGAGGCCAACCCTCCATTCCATGGCCATCCATGACACTAAATCCAGAGACAAAAGCCTAAGCTACAGCCTCACTCTCGCCCTTATTTCATATCCCAAGGAGCTCCCATCAGGGTCTGTAGATTGGGCCTGCCATACCCTGGGCACTAAACTAAGCCGGGTTTGTGTTTTCAGATTTCTGTCTCTACAGTACTGGCCCACACACCCTACATGCCAGAACCTCTGGAGCCACAATGCAGGACTGTGACTGCCCACTCTAAGGTAACTGTGCTCATTCCATTGGTCACAACCCTCCATATTAGGAGAAAGTTACAAGGGCCTCGATGCCATCCCAATAACATACTCCACCCTGGACAAAAAGGCACATTCTGACACAACCTGAGCAACTATCTCCACTCAGACATGCAGACAGATGTCCTCAGATAAGAGAATTGAACTGTACATGCCCCTAAGCCCTAATCTGAGCCCTAGGTTAGGTTTCCAGACATCTGTCCTCAGAGGCCTGGTTTCAAAAACCAGAAAATGGGGATTTCCTGAGTCACCAAAGATAACCCCTCTAGTATCCATGTATGAAGCTAGCTCTTTGAACCTGTGTCAAAGTTCAGGTTGGAGAATCTTTCAGGACGCCTGGGCCACTGAAACATTGTCGGAGCTCCATGGACACAAAACCACATTATGAACCATAATAATCATGAGTGTCCCTTTTGACACAGCCCCCTGTGTAGCTCTGCTCCAGAGCCAGCATATCGGACCTGCCTTGCCCCAGGAGTCAGTGGGAATGTGAGGTAGGTTTTCCAGGCATCTATCCTTTGAGCCAAATCTTTCCTTATGGGGCAGCCTTAAGCCACCCAATAGGACTCGCCTGTCCCCCAGAAGGAAAACTTGCTGTTTGGAGCAGCTCACAACCCCCAGAGTGGGAAAACCTCCATGGCCTCATGAGGCCACCCTTCCATTCAGGAGCAGTCATGGTCGCAAACTCCAGCCTGAGCGAACATCTGATACTCGCCCTGACTTCTGATGCTGGAGATTTCGATTCAGCCTCTGCACAGTGGGCCTGCCATGCCCTTGGCCCAAAACCTAACCCGAGCTTGTGTTTTCAGACTTCCGTCCTCACACTCCTGGCCCACATGCCCTCCAAATTGGGAAGACCAGAGCCACAATGCAGCACTCTGCCTGCCCACCAGAAGAAAAATGTTGCCCTATGGGGCTGCCAAGCATCCCCAAATTAGAGTCCACCTGCACAGCCCTCGACCTCACCCCAATTTTTGAGATCACCCTGTGAACTAATGCTCTGTCTGACACAGCCTGAGCCAAGCCCTCCTATAAGACACCCAGACAACTGGCCACATTGCAGCAGATTGGACTCGTCATGGCCCTCTACTGTCATCTTTTCCCAAACTGGGTTTTCAGGCATCTGTACATAGACCTTCTCTCAAATCACTGCAGATGGGGGAACCTGATGCACAAAGGAGAACTCCTTCTTCCCTATGGCAAGAAACCTTGCTGTTGGGATGTGGGTCAAAGTCAAACCCTTAGAGGTGGAGAAACCTGCATAACCCATGAGGCCATGCCCATGATAGAGGGCTTCCTTGGGCACAAACATTCATTGGGACCCTCACCCTTAGCACCGTTTTCAAATGAGCCACTGGATAGCCGTACTAAGACCCTACATATTGGGATTACCATGCTCCTAGGCCCCAATCCTAACCAAAGTTGGGGTTTTCCTGTTGCCCATAACTGGGGCTCTGCTCTGGAATCCCTCATTTTTAGGGACCCCTGAGACAGAAAACAGGACTCTTGCCTTCCCACACCAAGATACCAATCTATTAGGAGCCGGGCCAAATACCCAGAAATGGAGAATGGTCCATGGCCCTTGAGGTCACCTCTACATTACTCGGCCATCCCTGACACAAAATCCAGAGACAAAATCCTGAGCAACTGACTCACCTTCACCCTAATTTCATATCCTGAAGAGCTGCCCTCAGAGGCTGTATATCCAGTCTGCCATTCTGCCATACCCTCAGACTGAGATCTACACCAAGTTTGTGTTTTCAGATTTCTATCCCCATGGCCCTAGCATGCACACCCTCCAGGCCGGGGCCTCTGAAGCCACACTGCAGGACTGTGCCTGCCCTCTTGAAGGAAACTGTCCATTCCATTGGCCACAGCCCTACAAATTTGGAGAAACCTACAACTCCATGAGGCCATCACAATTGTGTAGTCCACCCTGAACAAAAAGGCATTTCTGATGCAATATGAGCAACTATCTCCACTCATATATGAAGACAGATGTCCTCAGGGACAGAAGATTGAACTGGAGATGCCCCTAGGCCCTAATCTGGACCCTAGCTTAGGTTTTCAGACATCTCTCCCCAGAGGGCTGGTTTTAATTACCAGTATATTGGGGTTTCCTGAGGCACAAAGCAGAACACCTCTCTTCTCTACATGAGAGAAGAGTTGTACAAAATTCTCTTGGTAGGAGATTCCTGTAGGACCCCTGAGCCACTGCTACATTCCAGGGTCTCCATTGACACAAACCTGCATTTTGACCCATCAGCATGAGAGTCCATTCCAATTCAGCCCCCTGGGTAGCTTTCCCCAAGGCCAGTGGATAGAATCTGTCTTGTCCCTAGGGGAAAATTGCAATGCGAGGTGAGGTTTCCCACTTCCATCCTTAGAGGCCTGCTCTCTAATCTTTTTGTACAGAGCACCCTTGAGCCATTCAAGAGGACTCGCCTGTCCTGCAGAAGGAAACCTTGATGTTTGGAGCAGCTCAAAACCCCAAGTGTGGGAAAATCTCCATGGCCTCCTGAGGGTACCCCCTCATTCAGGGGCATCATGGTCACAAACTCTGGCCTGAGCCAGCATCTGATACTCGCCCTTAGTTCTGTTGCTTCAAATCTGGATTCAGCCTCTGCAGAGTGGGCCTGTCGTCACCTCGGCCTAAAATGTAACCATATCTTGTGTTTTCAGACTTCCATCCTCATACTCCTGGCCAACAAGCCATCCAGATTGGGAATTCTTGAGCCACAATGCAGCAGTCTGCCTGTGCACCAGAAGAAAAAGTACCCTATGGGGCTGCCCAGAAACCCCCAATGAGGATCAATCTGCACAGCCCTTGATAGCTCTCCATTTTCTAGGATGCCCTGTGCACTAATACTCTGACACAGCCTGGTCCAAGAACTCTGGAAAGACACTCAGACAGTTGGATGCATATCCAGAAGATTGGACCCGCCATGGCCCTAGGCCAACATCTCTTCCCACCTGGGTTTTCAGGCACCTGTCCCTAGGCCTTATGTCAAATATCTGCACCTCTTGGAACTTGGTACAGAAAATAGAACTCCTCCTCCCCCATGGCAAGAAACCTTGTTGTTGGGATGGGTGTCAAAGTTCAAACCCTCAGAATATTAAAATCCTGCATTGCCCATGAGGTCTCGCCCAAGCTTCAGTTCCTCTCTGGGCACAAAGAGGCATTGTGACCCTCAGCCTGAGCCCCGTTTTTATATAAGGCTTCGTGGTAGCTGGGCAAAGAACCCACATATCATGCTTGCCATGCCACCAGACCCCAATAGTAACCAAACTTGGGGTTTTCCTGTCGCCTGTACCTGGGGCTCTGCTCTGGAATCCCTCTTATGGAGGGACCCCTGAGACAGAAAATAGGACTCCTGCCTTCCCAAACAATGACCCCAAACTATTGGGAGCCAGCCAAATCCCCAGAGAGGTAGAATCGTCCTGGGCCCTTCTGGCTGTGGGGCCATCTATCTGGGTGTCTGACTGGAGGTCATTGCCTGGGGTGTGTCACACTGCTAATTTTTGTCCAGGGTGTGCTACAAAACTGGGGTGGCCTCATGGGCCTTGCAGGTTTCTCCTAATATATAGGGTTTTGGCGACAGTAAAGGGCACAGGTTTTTTTTGGATGGGCAGGCACAGTCATGCGTGGTGGCTCTGGAGCCCCGCCTCGACGGTATGTAGGTCAGGGCTCTGGGGAAAGAAGTCTGAAATCACAAATTTGGGTTAAGGATAGGGCCAACGGTAGTGCAGGCCCCATCTGCAGACCCTGAGGGGAGCTCTTCAGGATCTGAAATGAGGGTGAGTGTGAGATGGTAGCTGAGCCTTTTGCCTCTGGATTTTGAATCTAGGATGGCCACAGAATGTAGGGGTGGCCGCCTGGGGCCACGGAAAATTCTCCCTCTTGGGGATTTCATCCAGCCTCCAATGGTGGTGTTATTTGGGGGAAAGGTAGGATTCCTGTTTTCTGTCTCAGGGGTCCCCAAAAGAACAAGGATCCCAGAGCAGGGCCCTGGGTATGGTTCCCAGGTAAACCTCACCTTGGTTTAGCATTTTGGGCTAGGGGCTTGGCCAGCCAGATATGAGGGCTCTAGGTCCAGCCACTAAGGGATCTTTTTTGAGAACGAGGCTCTGGCTGAGGGTCACAATGAGTGTTGGTGCCCAAGGTGGCCATTCAGAGTGGGTGTGGCCTCATAAGCCATGCAGGTTTCACCAACTTGTAGTGGCAGAAGGATTTCATTTGTGGACTATGTTCCCCCATACGCAAGGATTTGAGACCAGGACTCTGGGGATATGCCTAGAAACCTAGGTTGGGTAGAGATTATGGCCTAGGTGCATGGCAGGTCTGATCTGGTGGATAGTCTGTCAGCTACCTGGGTAGCTGACTAGAATGACGGGGCTCAGACTGTGGCAGACAGGACATTAGTGCACAGGGCAGCCTGTGAATTGGCAGTGCCCTGGTGGGCTATGCAAGTTGACCCTCATTTGTGGTTTCTGTGCACCCCCCTAGGCCATTTTTGCCTTCTGAAAGGCAGGCAGAATGCTGTGTTGGGGATCCAGAATTCCCAATGTAGAGGGCTTGTGCACCAGGAATCTTGGGCTGGAAGACTGAAAACACAAGCTCAGGGAGAGACAAGATGGCGGGGAAGTAAGAGAAGGCGCCCTTTTAACCTGCACCCTAAACTGAGCTGATTGCCTTCAAAAGAACACTAATCACCTGCAAAATTAGCCTGAGATCAGAATTATACACGTCTGGATCTCTACAGGAGCAGAAGACGACAGTGGTCAGGTAAAGTGGAGTGGGAATGTTGTACTGATATTGGAAGATAAACAAAAGGGGGAGGAAGCCACCAGAGGTGACCCACTGGAAAGTAATATAACAATATGAGAGTGCCCTGTGTCTGGGGACCAGCATTAACTCGGAGTCTGATAGAAAGCACTCAAAAAGAGCAAAGGATCATGGGGAGAAATTGTGGGAATCAGGGCATTTGGGACAGGGGCTTAAGTCTCCAGGCCCAAGACAGCCACCCCTGGTGTAGAGCCAGAGACAGTGCAGAGGAGAAACCAGGTCTTGGTCTTTGAGTCACCAGCTTGCCTGAGAGCGCATGGGGTCCGGCTCCCATGAGAGGCTGGGAGCCTCACTAGCCGGGGAGAAACCCAGCTTTTTTGCAGTCCCCACATGAGTGCTCTGTTGTGCTATCAGAGTCCAAGTCGCGCCCCACGCCCTCCCCTGAGAGAGGTGCACACAGGAACCAGCCTGGTGCTCTCAGACCCGGAAAGACCAGGCACTCCCAGCCCAGGCCAGTGAGAAATCTCAGGGGGCAATCACCGCATGGAACCTCTCTGGCAGTCTGGAGTTTCCCAGACAGCTGCTGCTGCCGTGGTTTTGGGTACAAGCAAAAAAATCCTGCATCCCCAGGGACCGCAACTCAGAACCTGGTCTTTCAGCGACCAAGGGGGAATTTATTTGGGCTCTGCATCCAGACTGAGGCTTCTCGCTGAAAGGGAGGTTAGGGTGCAGTTTGCTTTCCTCTAACACTAGAAAAACCATCAAAAGCGGTCAAGGCGAGAGAGAAAAACAAAGTGAACAAAAATAAAAACCTCCAGAGCACAAAAGCCTTAAAAAAACAGTTTACTCAGAGGCCACCCCATTGAGGGCAGCAAGAGCACTTAACTCAGAGAACAACATTGACTGAAAACACACGTGGCAGGCCCCTCCCCCAGAAAATCAACCAGGAAAGGAAAAAAAAAAAAAAAAAAGTTGACAAGAGAACAACCACCACTACTTTATAGGACAGCTTTTATTTTTAATTCGTTCCCACTATCCTGGCTCTTTTTTCTTTTATATACAGATACTTTTTAGCCTATTTACCATCACAATGAGATGTCCAGTACATCAAATTCCATAATAATCTTCTAACCTGAACTTCTTCATACATACACCTGTGTTTTTCTTTTGCATTTGTATTTTTTAAATTTCTTTTTTTTAATTTTAGTTTAGTTTGGTCTAGTTTATTCATTTTTTATATTTATTTTCTAATATTCATATAGAGTTAAATTTCAAGGTAATCCCCTTTCCCCAATCAATGCTATGTCTATAGGAAAACCAAATTTTAATCCCCCTTTATCTTGGAAAATTGAGTCCTTTAACAAAGATATCAAGATACATCCATGAAGAATCAAAATGAACGTCCTCAACCACACAGAAATTATAGCCACTCTCCCAACTTCAGTGTTTTTGTGTTTAAACTGATAGTATATAAATCTTACACTTGGCGTTCTTTTTGACCAGGTTTCCTTTATTTGCATATATATATGCAAATATATATATATATATATATATATATATATATATATATATATATATAATTTTTTATTTTGTCATATACTTTTTTCAGTCTTTTTGTATTTGTTTGCATACTTCATAAATCTTACATTGGGTCCCATTTGGGCTGAACCTTCTCTTTCATTTTCCCTTTATTTCCTGTCTCTCTCTCTTTTTTCTTTTTTTTTCTTTTGTCTCTCATTTGGGTGGGGAATCCTGGTTGCTCAGAAACGATCCAGGGTGCACCTGGACTGCACCATGGTAGATACATCCAGCTATATCCGTTCAGCCATCTATCATGCAAATTACTAGGAGGAGGAATGCCCAACAGAAGAAAAATACAGGGGATAGGCCTTCTGCAACAGAGCTAATGGCTATCAACATAGACAATATGATGAAAAGATAATTCAGACTAACAATTATCCAGGCAATAGCTAGGTTGGAGGAAGCCATGGATGACCAAACGGAATTGATTTCAGGGCCAAAATGAAAGCGACTAGAGATGATGTTCACAATGCTAGGGAAGAGCTGAAAGCTACCAGGGCTGAGGTTCACAATACTCTCAATTGAGTTCCAATCTAATCTAAATTCTCTCAAAGCTAGGGTAACTGAGACAGAAGATAGAATTAGTGATCTAATTCTAGAGGACAAACCAATAGAGAGAAAGGATCAGAAGGAAGTCTGGAACAAACAGCTTAGAAGCCACCAAAACAGAATCAGGGAAATAAATGATGCCATGAAACGTTCCAATGTCAGAATTATTGGAATCTCTGAAAGGGAGGAGAAAGAAAGAAGTCAAGAAGATATAGTGGAACAAGTTCATCATGACATTTCCCCCAATATCATGAATGGAAGCAGTGTTTATGTACTAGAGGCCGAACAGTCTCCACCCAAGATTACAGATTCCAAAAAAACATCAAGGTACCTGAGAGTCAAATTGAGGAATTATAATTGTCAGAATAATTTCTTGAAAGCCGCTAGGACAAAGAAGCTCCTTATTTACCAAGGAAAGCCCATCAGAATAACGTCAGACTTGTACACGGAGACCTGGCCAGCCAGAAAAGGCTGGCAAGATATATTCAGGACACTAAATGAGAAGAACATGCAGCCAAGAATACTTTATCCAGAGAGACTGACATTCAAAATGGATGGAGAGATAAAGAGTTTCTAAGACTGGCAAGGCTTAAAAGATTATGCAACCACCAAGATGACACTGCAGGAAATATTGGGGGGGGGGTTCTATAAAAGAGGAAAAATCTTATGAATAGCATTGAACAGAAGTATAGAAACAATCTACAGAAGGAAAGACTTCAAAGTTAACACGATGTCAATAGAAACGTATCTATCAGTAATCACTCTCAATGTGAATGGCCTAAATGGGCCCGTAAAATGGCACACGGTTGCAGATTGGATAAAACGACAGGAACCATCCATATGTTGTCTACAAGAGACCCATTTTGTACCTAAAGATACAACCAGAGTCAAAGAGAAGGGATAGAAAGGCATCTTTCATGCCAATAGACCTCAAAGGAAAACTGAGGTAGTGATTCTCATATCACATAAATTAGATTTTAAACTAAAGTCTGTAGTCGGAGCTATATAAGGACACTACATCATTCTTAAAGGGACTATACACCAAGATTATCTAACAATTGTAAATATCTATGCCCCCAATATGGGAGAAGCCAATTACGTAAGAAAACTATTAATCAAGATAAAGAGTCATATTGATATGAATACATTAATATTAGGAGATCTTAACATGCCTCTCGAAATATATACAGATCATCCAAGCAGAAAATCAATAAAGAAATAAGAGCATTGAATGACACATTGGATCACATGGACCTCATAGATATATACAGAACATTCCACCCTAAAACTACAGAATGCTCATTCTTCTCAAGAGCACATGGAACATTCTCAAGAATAGATCACATACTGGTTCACAAATCAGGACTCAACTGATACCAAAAGACTGATATTATTCCCTGTATATTCTCAGATCACAATGCTTTGAAACTTGAGCTCAATCACCAGGAAAAGTTCTGATGGAACTCAAACACCTGGAAGCTAAAGACCACCTTGCTTAAGAATGCTTGGATCAACCAGATCAAAAAAGAACTGAAACAATTCATGGAAACCAATGAGAATGAAGACACTTCAGCCCAATACCTATAGGATATAGCAAAGGCAGTCGTAAGGGGGAAATACATAGCCATCCCAGCCTCCGTCAAAAAAATTGAAAAATCTAGAACACAGCAACTGTCTCTACACCTTAAAGAACTGGAGAATCAACAACAAATCACACCAACTCCATGCATAAGAAGGGAAATTATCAAGATTAGAGCTGAGATCAATGAGGTAGAAAACAGAGACACAGTAGAACGTATCAATGAAACCAGAAGCTTTTTTTTTTTTTTTAAAGAATCAATAAGATCGATTAACCATTGGCCACACTAATCCAAAACAAAGAAGGGAAAGCCGAAATTCATAAAATTATGAATGAAAGTGGAGAGATCAAAACACCAAGGAATTAGAAACAATCATCAGAAGTTATTATCAACAGCTATATGCCAATAAGCTAAGCAAGCTAGATGAAATAGATGCATTCCTTGAAAACTATAGCCTCCCCAAATTGAACCAAAAGGAAATTTACAACCTGAATAGACCAATATCTATTAATGTGATTGACACGGTAATTAAAATCCCCCCCCCAAAAAAAAGAGCCCAGGACCTGATGGATTCCCTGGGGGAATTCTACCAAACTTTTTAAAAAGAAATAACACCTATTCTCCTGGAGCTGTTTCAAAAAATTGAAGCAGTAGGAAAATTTCCAGACTCTTTCTATGAAGTCAGCATTACCTTGATCCCCAAAAGGGATCAAGGCAAGACCCTACCAAAAAGGAGAATGTCAGACCAATATCACTAATGAATATGGATGAATATGGATACTAAGATTCTTAACAAGATCCAAGCAAACAGGATCCAACTGCACATTAAAAAGATTATCCACCATCACTAATGGGATTCATTCCTAGGCTACAAGGATTGCTCAACATTCGCTAACCAATCAATGTGATAGAACACAGTAATAAGAGAAGAGAGAAGAACCACATGGTTCTCTCAATTGATGCAGAAAAAGCATTTGACAAAATCCAGCATCTGTTCCTGATTAAAATGCTTCAAAGTATAAAGATAGAGGAAATATCCCCGAACTTCATAAAATCTATCTATGAAAGACCATTCCATACTCTTGGATCGGAAGAATAAACATTGTAAAAATGTCTATACTCTCTAGAGCAATCTATTCTTTTAATGCCATTCCGAAAAAAAAAAAATCCACTAGTATTCTTCAAAGAGCTGGAACAAATAACCCCAAAATTTGTATGAAATCAGAAGAGACCCCGAATCCATAAGGAAATGTTGAAAAATAAAAATAAAAGTGGGGGCATCACGTTACCTGATTTTAGGCTTAACTAGAAAGCTGTGATCACAAATACAGCATGGTACTGGCATAAAAACAGACTCATAGATCAGTGGAAAAGAAGAGGGACCCCATATATTGACCCTTAACTCTATGGTCAAATAATCTTCGACAAAACAGGAAAAAATATACAGTGGAATAAGAGACAGTCTCTTCAATAAATGGTGCTGGGAAAACTGGACAGCTATATGTAGAAGAATGAAACTCGACCATTGTCTTACACCGTGCACAAAGATAAACTCAAAATGGATAAAAGACCTCAATGTGAGACAAGAATCAATCAGAATCCTAGAGGAGAACATAGGCTGTAATTTCTTCAATATCAGCCACAACGACTTCTTTCAAGATATGTCTCCAAAGGCAAAGGAAACAAAAGTGAAAATAAACTTTTGGGACTGCATCAAAACCAAAAGCTTCTGCACAGCAAAGGAAACAGTCAAAAAAACAAAGAGGCAACCCATTGAATGGGAGAAGATATTTGCAAATGACAGTACAGACAAAAGGTTGATATCCAGGATCTATAATGAACTCCTCAAACTCAACACACAAAAAACAGACAATCATATCAAAAATGGGCAGAAGATATGAGCAGACACTTCTCCAATGAACGCAAACAAATGGCTATCAGACACATGAAAAAATGTTCATCATCACTAGCCGTCAGGGAGATTCACATTAAAACCACGTTGAGATATCACCTTACACAATTCAGAATGGCCAAACTAACAAGACAGGAAACAGCATGTGTTGGAGAGGATGTGGAGAAAAGGGAACCCTCTTCCACTGTTGGTGAGAATTCAAATTTGTGCAGCCTCTTTGGAGAACAGTGTGGAGATTCCTCAAGAAATTAAAAATAGAACTTCCCTATGACCCTGCAATTGCACTTCTGGGTATTTATCCTAAAGATACAGAAGTAGTGAAAAGAAGGGCCATCCATACCCCAGTGTTTTTTAGCAGCAATGACCATGGTTGCCAAACTGTAGAAAAAACCAAGATGCCCTTCATTGGATGAATGGATAAGAAAGATGTGGTCCATATACACTATGGAGTATTATGCCTCCATCAGAAAGGATGAATATCCAACTTTTGTAGCAACATGGACAGGACTGGAGGAGATTATGCTGAGTGAAATATGTCAAGCAGAGAGAGTCAATGATCATATGGCTTCACTTATTTGTGGAGCATAACAAATAGCATGGAGGACATGGGGACGTAGAGAGGAGAAAGTAGTTGAGGGAAATTCGAAGGGTACCTGAACCATGAGAGACTATGGAATCTGAAAAATAATCTGAGGTGTTTGAAATGGTGTGGGGGTGGGAGCTTGGGCTACCAGGTGGTGGGTATTACAGAGGGCACAGTGTGCATGGAGCACTGGGTGTGTTGAACAAATAATGAATACTGTTATGCTGAATTTTTTTTAAAAAATCAATAAATGCAAAAACATTTAAAAATAAAAAAAAAATAAAACAAAGAGGAAACACACAGAATGGGAGAAGATATTTGCAAAAGAATGCATAGACAAAGGTTGATATCCAGGATCTATAAAGAACTTCTCAAACTCAACACACAAAAATCAGATAACCATATCAAAAAATGGGCAGAAGATATGTGCAGACACTTCTCCAATGAAGACATACAACTGACTAACAGAAACGAAAAAATGTTCATCATCACTAGCAATCAGGGAGATTCAAATGAAAACCGCATTGAGATACCACCTTACACCATTTAGAATGGCCAAAATTAGCAAGACAGAAAAAAAACATGTGTAGGAGACTATGTGTATAAAGGGGAACCCTCTTTCAGTGTTGGTGGGAATGCAAGTTGGTGAAGCCACTTGTGGAGATTCCCCAAGAAATTAAAATTAGAGCTTCCCTATGACCATGCTATTGCACTCCTGGATATTTACCACAAAGATACAGATGTAGTGAAAAGAAGGGCCATCTCTACCCCAATGTTTATAGCAGCAATGGCCACAGTTGCCAAACTTTGGGAAGAACCAAGATGCCTTTAAATGGATGAACGGATAAGGAAAATGTGGTCCCTATGAACTATGGAGCATTATGTCTCCATCAGAAAGGACGAATACCCAACTTTTGTAGCAACATGAATGGGACTGGAAGAGATCATGCTGAGTGAAATAAGTCAAGCAGAGAGAGTCAATGAT
>NW_026739436.1:5500687-5530133 GCF_022355385.1 Mustela nigripes
ACAAGCTCATATTAGGATTAGGGTTAGGGCCTTGGGTACGGCAGGCCTGGTTTGCAGAGGCTGAGACAACATCCCTGGCATCTGAAAGAAGGGTGAGCATCAGTCGTCCACGACTGGATATTGTGTCCATGAGGGCTGCCTGATGTAGGTGTGACCTCATGAGAACATGGCGGTTTTCCCAATATGGTGGTTGGGCTCAGCTCCACACAGCATGGTTTTCTCCTTTGGGACATGGGGAATGCTGTTGATGGCTCGAGGGAACCCCATATGGAAGGATTTGAGAGCAGAATCTACATATGGATGCCTGAAGAGCCAAGTATAGAAGGATTCTAGAGCCAAGTAGACCTTGAATGCCTGAAAACCCCACCTAGGTGAAATACTGGAGTCGAGGGACAAGGCATGTCCTCTCTGCTGTGTCTGGGAGAGCTACCAGGGGGCTGAGGTGAAGAGGAGTCTCACGCTGAGGGTCACAATATGGATTTTTGTCCAAGGAGACCTTTGAAAGTAGCGATGGTCTCACGGCCCATGCAGGATTCTACAACCCTGAGGGTTTTGGTGCATTTCCAAATAGTAAGGTTTCCTTCTGGGGACAGGAGGTATTATGTTCTGTGGCTCAGGGATCCCCCAAATTTTGGTATTCATATACGACCTAGGGGGATACATGCCTGAAAACCTAAACTGGGGTACAGATGAGCACCAAGGGGCATGTCCAGTTCAATTTTCTAACTCTTGGGCCATCTACATGGGTATCTGATGAGATGTAGTTAAGTAAGGTGTGTCAGACTGCATATTATTTCCAGGGCATCCTTACATTGGGGTGGCCTCAGGGGCCTTGCAAGTTTCTCCTTTTCTTGCGGTTTCTTGAAGCTCTAAAGGGCCCAGCTTCCTTCTTGATGGTAGCCACAGTCCTGTAGTGTGGCTATGGAATATCCAGTTAGGAGGGTTTGTGGTGGAGGACTCTGGAGACAGAAGTCTTAAAACACCAACTCGGGTTAGGATTAGGGTCGAGGGTATGGAAGGCCCCATCTGCAGATCCTGGGGATCAGAAATGAGGAGAAGTGGGATCAGAAATGAGGCAGAAGCTCAGGCTTTTGCCTGTTGTGTTTGTGTCTAGAATGGCTGCATAATTTCTGGGTGGCCTCATGGGCAAAGGGAGATCTTCCCACTTTGGGGTTTTGCCCTGCTCCAATTGCATGTTGTCATTGTTTGGGAAAGGAGGAATCCTGTTTTATGATTCAGGGGTCCCTATGAGGAGGGATTCGAGAGCAGGACTCCTTATATGGGTGTCTGGGAACCCAATCTTGTGATACGATTTGGGCCTAAGGTAATGGCAGGTCTAAGAAAATGGCTCTAGAATGGCCATGAAATGTAGGGATGCCCTCATATACCATGGGAAATTGTATCTCTTTGGGGCTATAGCACTGCTCCAAATTGCATATTGTCCTTGTTGGAGAAAAAAGGTATTCTGTTTTATCCATCAGGGCTCCCCATAAGGAGGGATTGGAGAACAGAGCTCTGTGGATGAGTGCCTGGAAACCCACCCTTGAGATAGCATTTAGGCTTGGGTCATGCCAGGCCTTGTAGGCTGGATTTAAGTCAATATACTCAGGGTGCTTATTGAAAATGTGGCTCAGGCCGAGGGTCACACTGCGGGTCTGTGGCCAGGGTACCCCTCAACAGTGGGCGTGGCCGCATGGGCCATATTGTTTTCTACTACTCTGAGGGTTTTACACACATCCTAATAGAAAGGATTCCTGCTGGGGGCAGGAGGTCATCATTTTGTAGACCACATTGCCCCAAATGCAGGGATTTGAGAACAGTTCTTTGGGGACATGTCTTGAAACCCAGGTTGGGTAGAGATGATGGCCTAGGGTAATGGCAGGTGCTATCTGGTGGATAGGCGGCTGGCCACTTAGTGGCTGACAGGAAGTCAGGGCTCAGGCTGTGTCAAACAGAGCAATAGTGCACAGGGCAGCCTATGATTTTGGGGTTTCTTCACAGGCCATGCACTTTGATCCTCATGTGGGGTTTCTGGGCAGACCTATAGGGCACCTCTTTTCTCTGGAGAGCAGGCAAAATGCTGCCTAGTGGCTCCAGAATTTCCCATATGGAGGGCTTGTGGGCCAGGAGTGTGAGGAATGAAATCTGAAAACACAAGCTAGGGTTAGATTTGGGGCCAAGGGCATGGCAGTTCCATTGCACAGTGGCTGATTCGAGATGTCCAGCACCTGAGTAAGGGCGAGTGTCAGACATTCACGCTCAATGGAGTTTGTGTCCATTATGACCAAATAATAGAAGTGTGGCCTCATGAGGCCATAGAGGTTTCCTACACTGGGGTTCGTGAGCTGTTCTAAATAGCTAGGTTTCCATGTGTGGAACAGAGGGAGTCCTGTTTGATGACTCCATGTGAACACACATGGAAATATTGGTTAGCATGCATGCCTGGAAAGCCCACCTCAGTTTAGCATTGCAGCCGAGGAACATGGCAGGTTCGATCTGCTGCCTTAGGGGTGAATAACTAAGGGGGCTGAGTTGACATGGAGTCCCATGCTGATGGGTCACAATGCTGGTTGGTGTCCCGGGAGACTTTAGAATGTGGCAGTGGCCCACTCAGAAGCCCACGCAGGATTCCTCTACACTGAGGTTTGGACCGAGCTCCCAATAGCAAGGTTTCTTTCTGGGGATAGGAGGGGTTCTGTTGTGTGGTTCAGGGTCCAAATATTAGACCATATGATGGTATCAAGAACAGGCCTGTGCAGACAGATGCTTGAATACATAAACTAGGGTACCGATGACGTCCTAGGGGCATGTAAAGTTTAATCTTTGCACTTAGCACTATGGACCTGGGTGTCTGCGTGGAGGTAGGTGCTCAGGGTGTGTCAGACTGTGCATTTGGGCCCAAAGGGGCTCCAAAATTGGGCTGGGCTCAGGGACCTTGCAGGTTTCTCCTAATCTCCAGGGTTTGGGCAAATGTGTCAGGCAGAGTTTCCTTCAGGAGGGCAGGCACAATCCTGCAGTGTGACTCCAGAAGCCCCATCCAGGAGGGTATGTGGGCCAGGAATTTGGGGAAAGAAGTCTGCAAACACAAACTCGGCTTAGGGTTTGGGGCAAGGTGATCACAGGCCTGATCTTCAACACTGAGGGTATCTCCAAGGGATCTGAATTTAGGGTGAATTTGAGGCAGTATTTGAGGTTTTTATGTCTGCATGGTGTGTCCAGGAAGGCTTCCAAATGGAGGGCTCTCCTCATTGGGCCATGGGAGATTCTTTCTCTCTGGGGATTCTGCACAGCTCCCAACAGTTTGGTGTGTTCTTGAGGGAAATGAAAAGTGCTGTTTTCTATATCAAGTTTCCCCAAAAAACAGAGATTCCAGAGTTGGCCTATGGGTTTGGGCACCTGGAAAACCACTCAGAGGGTTAGGTTTTGGTCTAGGGGCAGGGCAGGACAGGTATTCAGGCTCCTGGTCTAGCTACTGGGGGAGCTTGTTTGAAAACCGGGCTCAGAGTGAGGCTCACAAAACATGCTTTTGACCACGGTGGCCTTCATGGCTGTTGGAGGTTTCATGATCCATGCAGCTAGCTCCCAAACTGAGGGTTGGACAACCATACCAACAGAAATGTTTCCTGCCTTGGGGAAGGAGGAGTACTCTTTTGTGCTTCAGGTTCGTCCCATAAGCAGGGATTTGAGCTAAGTTCTATGGACAAATGAGTGAATACCAAGTTGGGTAGAAATGATAACCTCAGGCCATGGCAGGAACCACCTGCTGGATATGGGGCCCACTATATGGGTAACTGACAGGAGGTCGAGTGTCAGGCTGTGTCAGACAGAGCATTAGTGCACAGGGCGGTATATGATATTGAAGTGACTGGAGGGCCGTGCATGTTCATTCTCATGTGCAGTTTCTGGTCAGACCTATATGACACTTCTCCTAACTTGTGGGCATGCAATATGTTGTGTTGTGGCTCCAGAATTCCCAATATGGAGGCCATGCTGGTCAGGAGTGTGAGGACGGAATGTTGAAAACACAAGCTACAATTAAGTTCAGTGCTGAGCGCATGGCACTTCCAATGCGCAGTGGCTGAATCGAGATCTCCAGCACCTGAGTAAGGGTGAGGGTCAGATTTCCGCTCACGCTGCAGTTTGTGCCATGATGGCCTACGGATGGAGGGGTGACCTCAAGAGGCCATGGAGGTTTTCCCACGCTGGAGCTTGTGAGCTAATCCAAACATCAAGGTGTCCTTCTATGGGACAGGGGGAATCCAGTTGAATGGCTCCAGAGTCCCCCATATGGAAAGATTGGATATCAAAGCTCTCTGCGTGGATGACTGGAAGGCCCACCTCACGTTCCAATTACAGCCAAGGAACAGGGTAGGTTCCATCTGCTGGCTCTGGGGCGAAGTTCCAAAAGGGTCTGATATGACAGGGTTTCTCAGGCTGATAGGTCACAATGCAGGGTTGGTGTCCAGGGAGACCCTAGAATGTGGCAGGGGCTCAGGGGCTATGCAGGATTCTCCTACCCTAAGGGTTGGACCCAAATCCCAAGAGCAAATTTCCTTCTGGGGACAGGAGGGGTTATGTCAGGGGCGTGTCAGGTTCAATTCTGTTGTGTGGCTCAGGCACCACATGTTGGATCATATGTTGGTATTCCAGAACAGGCCTCTGGGGGATAATGTCTGAAAACCTAAGCTAGGGTTTTGATGAGGTTCTAGGGGCATGTCACTTTCAATCTTCTCACTCAGGGCCATTGACCTGCATGTCTGCCTGGACGTAGGTCGCTAGGGTGTGTCAAACTGAGCATTTTTGTCCAGAGCGGCCTATGAAATTGGCGTGGGCTCAGGGGCTTTGCAGCTTTCTCCTAATCTGGAAGGTTTGGGCAACGGTGACGGCGAGAGTTTTCATGGAGAGGGCAGGCTCAGTCCTGCTGTGTGACTCCAGAGGCCCCATCCTGGATGGCATGTAGGCCAGTGCTTTGAGTACAGAACTCTGCAAACACAAACTTGGGTTAGGGTTAGGTTTAGGGGCAAGGTAATGGCAGGCCCAGTCTGCAGACCTTGATGGCAGCTTTTCCGGATTTGAAATTCGGGTGGCTGGGAGGTGGTAGCATACTCCTTTCTGCCTGGTTTGTGTGTCTCGGATTGCTTGGAATGTAGGGGTGACCTCATGCAGCCATGGGAGATTCTTCCTCTCTGGGGATTCTGCCCAGCTCCCAAGAGTTTGGAGTCTTTCTGGCGAAGGGAAGAGTGCTATTTTCCATCTTAGCCACCCCCCCCCCATACAGGGAATCCAGAGATGGGTTCTGGGTCTGGGCGCCTGAAGAACCCCACCGAGGTTTAGGATTTGGGTCTAAAGGCATGGCAGGCCAGCTCTGTGGGCTCCTGGTACAGCTCCCAGGGGCTTGTTTGAAAGCAGGCCCAGGTTGAGGGTCACAATGCCTGTTTGTGCCCAGGGCAGCCCCAATTAGTGGGCGTGGTCTCATGAGCCATGCAGTTGGCTCCCACTCTGAGAGTTGGACAAACATCCCAACTGCCAGCTTTCCTTCCATGGGGAAGGAGGAGTACACTTTTTTGCTTCAGGTTCCCCCATAGGCAAAGATTTGAGAAAAAGTCATGGAAGAGATGCCTGAATACCCAGGCTGGGTATAAATGACAGCCTCAGACCAAGGCAGGTAACAACTGCAGGATATGGGGCCCTCCATCTGGGTGGCAAACAGGAGGTAGGGCTCAGATTGTGTCAGACAAAGCATTAGTGCCCAGGTTGGCCTATGATATTGGGGTGTGTTCGAGGGCCATGCAGGTGGATCCTCATGCAAAGTTTCTGGGCAGACCCATAGGGCAAGTCTCCTTTCTAGTGGGCAGGCAGAAGGCTGTGTTGTGGATCCAGAATTCCCAATCTAGAGGGCTTGTGGGCCAGGAATGTGAGGACGGAAGTCTGAAAACAAAAGCTATGCTTAAGTTCAGTGCTGAGCTCATGGCAGTTCCAATGTGCAGCCCCTGATTCGAGAATTCCAGCTCCTGACTAAGGGAGAATGTCAGATGTCCACTCCCACTGGAGTTTGTGTACATGATGGCTGACGAATGGAGGGGTGGCCTCAAAACGCCATAGAGGTTTT
The DNA here is from genome assembly GCF_022355385.1 of Mustela nigripes. Taxonomy (NCBI): domain Eukaryota; kingdom Metazoa; phylum Chordata; class Mammalia; order Carnivora; family Mustelidae; genus Mustela; species Mustela nigripes. Next base: position 5,506,797 of record NW_026739436.1, read on the forward strand.
TCCACGCTGGGACTTGTGAGCTGCTGCAAAGAGCAAGGTGTCCTTCTACGGGACGGGGGAGTCTGGTTGAATGGCTCCAGGGTATCCCAAATGGAAAGATTGGATAGCAGAGCTCTCCACTGGGATGCCTGGAAAGCCCACATGGGGTTACTGCTGAAGCCAAGGAACAGGGCAAGTTCGATCTGCTGACCCTGGGGTGAAGTTCCAAGGGAGCTGATTTGACAGGGGGGGTCCCAGGGTGATGGGTCAAAATTCTAGTTTATGTCCAGGGAGACCTTAGAATGTGACGGTCCTCAGGGGCCATGGAGGATTCTCTTATCCTAAGGGTTGAACTCAGGTCCCAAGAGCAAGGTTTCCTTCTGGGGACATTAAAGGGTCTTTTGTGTGGCTCAGGAACCACATTTTGGACCATATGTTTGTGTTCCAGAACAGGCCTCTGAGAACAGATGCCAGAAAACCCAAGCTAGGTTTCTGATGGGGATTTAGGGGCATGTCAGGTTCAATTCTGACTCAGGGCCATTTACATGCTTGTGTATCTGTAGGTAGTTGCCAAGGGTGTGTCAGAATGACACTTTTTGTCCGGGCTGGCCTACACTATTGGGATGGCCCAAGGGCCTTGATGGTTTCTCCTAATCAGTAGGTTTGTGGTCAATAGAATGGGCACAGTTTCCTTGGAGATAGCAGGCAGAGTCCTGTGGTGTGGTTCCAGAGGTGCAAGCCTAGAGGGTGTGTGGGCCAAGGCCGAAATCTGAAATACAAACTCGGCTTAGGCTTGGGGCCAAATGAATGGCAGGCCCGATATACAGAACGTGAAGAGAGCTCCTCAGGATAGGAAATAAGGGTGAGTGTAAGGCACTTTCTCAGGCTTTTGTCTCTGGGGTTTGTGTCAAGGATGACTGTGGAATGGAGGGGTGGCCTAATGGGTCATGAATGAGTCTGCCTCTCTGGTGATTTGGTCTGGCTCACCAGACTTTGGGATTATTCTGTGAAAGAAAAGAGTCCTGTTTTTGACCTCAGGTGTCTCTCCAAAAGTGGGATTCCAGAGCCCTCGGTACAGTCGTCTGGAAAATCTGATTTCTGGTTAGGATTGTGAACCAGGAGCATCGCAAGCCACATATTCAGGGTCGTGCTCCAGACCCTGAGAGGCCGTCTTTGAAAACATGGCTCACGCTGAACGTCCCAATGCATGTTTGTGCAGAAGGTGGCCCTCAAACATGGGCGAGGCCTCATGGGCCATGCAGGTTTTTTTGTTTTTTGTTTTGTTTTGTTTTGTTTTTTTTACCCTGAATGTTTGACAGCATGCCAATAGCAAGGTTTCTGGCCATGGAAAGGAAGAGTTCTGATTTGTGCATCAGGTTCCCCACTGTGTAGTGATTGGAAGTGAGGTCTAGGTTCAGATGCCTAAAAACCCAGGTTGGGAAGAGAGGACAGCCTAAGGTCATGGTGTGTTTGATGTGCACGGTGTGCGGCCAGCTGTCTGGGTGTCTGTCAGGAGGTCTGTGCTCAGGCTGTGTCAGACAGTGCATTAGTGCCAAGGGAAGCCTAGGAAATTGGGGTGCATTAGAGGGCCATGCAGGTTGATCCTCATCTGGGGTTCCTGGGCAGACCCATATGTCAAAGTTTTTCTTCTGATGGAAAGGCAGAGTGCTGCATTGTGGCCCTGTAATTCCCAATCTGGAGGGCTTGTGGGCCAGGAGTGTGATGATGGAAGCCTGAAAGCACAAGCTAGGGTTATAACAAGCTTAGAGATAGCAGGCAGAGTCCTGTGGTCATGTCAGGCCCACTATGTAGAGGCTGAATCGAGATCTCCTGCATCTGAAGTCTGGGCAAGTATGAGACGTTGGCTCAGCTGGAATTTGTGTTTGTGATGGCTCCGTCATGAAGAGGGAGCCTCAGCCCGTGGAGGATTTCCAACACTGGGGGCTATGAGCTGCTCCAAATTGCAAGGTTATGCTCTGCGGGACAGTCGATTCCTCTTGGATAGCTCCTGGATGCCCCGTACAGAAAGACTTGAGAGCAGGGTTCTAAGGATGGATGCCTACACACCCCAGCACGCATTCCTATTGGCTCCTAGTGACAAGGTAGGTTCAATCTGTTGGCTCTGGGGTGAGATACCCAGGGGGATGAGTTGAAATAGAGACTCCTGAGAATGGGTCATAATGTGGGTTTGTGTCCATAGAGACCTTGGTATGTGGCAGTTGCTCAGGGGCCCTGCAGGATTCTCCTACTGAGAGGGATTTACACAGGTCCAAAGAGCTAGCTTCCTAGGTGGAGATGAGAAATCTTCTGTTTGGTGCCTCAGGAAAGCTCCATGTGCTGGTATTCAAAACCAGGACTCTGACAAGAGAGGCCTGAAAATGATAGCTAGGGTTCAGATTATGGAATAGGGCCTGTCTGGCTCAAACTTCTGTCTCTGGGGACATTGTCTGCTTGTCTGAGGGGAGGTAGTGGGATGGCCCTGGGGCCCTTGGCGGTTTCGTCTAATCTGTAGGGTTGTGGCCAATGAAATGGGCACAGTCTCCTTGGAGAGGGCAGGCACAGTCCTGTGGTTTCTCTAGAGGCCCCAGCCTGGAGGGAGTGTCGGCCAAGGCTGTGGGGACAGAAGTCTGAAAACACAAATTTGGCTAGGTTTGGGGCCAAGGGTAATGTTAGGGTCTGTGATCAAATGAAAGAGACTGATAGAAAGCGAAGGTCAAGCAAAGCTTTATTTCGCACCAAGCATCAAGAATCAAACTGACCGGTCAGGGATTTCTCTTACGAAAAGGCGATGACGATGATCCTGAACAAGGTCACTCCCAAGAAGGCCGCTACAGATGAGGCTTATCCGCAGATGAGGCTGCTATGCAGATGAGGCCACTCCATGATTGGAGCCGCTCCTAAGAAGAGGCCACTCCGTATAAGGCCACTTTGAGAACGAGGCCCCTGCTTGATGATGTTGCTGCCCGGACAAGTCCAGTCGGAAGAAGAGGCCATTCTGGACAAGACCGCTTCCCGGAGGAGGCCTCTCCCAATGATGAAGAGGCAATGATGACAGTGACGATGAAAAGGAGGACAACCTGGATGACACAGACTCTGCTCCCCACAATGCCACTCTGACAAGGCTGCCACCCAGAGGAGGCCACCGTTGGGGACAAGGCCACTCGTGGCTCATGGTGGCAAGGCATTTTGCCACGAAGCTGCTGGCGGCTAGGGGCCATTAGCATCTCAAGTCCAGTGGGGTCTTGGGACTGCTGGCGTCCAGAGCCTGCAGGCATCAGGACCGCTGACCGCTTGACCCCTGGTGTCTCCGAACGCTGGTGGCACGGGCCCGCTGCAGCGCAACTGCCAGAGGCTGCAGCTCGGGGCTGCTGAAGGTGGGGCCACAGGCAGCTCGGGCCCTCAGAGGCGGGACCACCGGAGGCTCAGCCGCAGGTGGCTGGAGGCTGCAGGTGGCAGCTTTCAGCCCCCAGAGGCGGGAAACTGCAGGCGGCTCGGCTCCACCCTAGGCGGGACCGCAGGCAGCTGGAGGCTGCAGGCAGCTGGAGACTGCCAGCAGAGGGACTGCCGGCTTTGGGACCGCTAGCGTTAGTTATACCTCTTAGAAGAGCTGTTACAGCTCTTCCGCTCCTCCGACTCTTTCTTCTGCTCCCGCGACAGCTCTCCTGCTCCCCTGACAGCCTCACACACCAACCCTTATGGGGTTGGTTGAGCGCCGCCCCTATACAGGTGGCCAATCGGATCTCAATTCACACTTTTGAATATATGCGCGCCCCACTGATAGGATGTCTCCACCCAGCCTGCCCCTCCCCTACATCCAGAGTCCACAAGCAAGTTCCTCTGGGAGCCGCAGGCCCTTACAGGTATGACAGGCCTGATCTACATACCGTGAGGGGAGCTCATCTGGATATGACAGAAGGGCGAGTGGGAGGCCATCACTCAGGCTTTTGTCTCTATACTTTTTGTCAATAATGGCCGAGGAATGTATGGTTGCCCTCATGGGCTATGAAAGAGTCTCCTTTTCTTGGGATTTGGCCCAGCTCCCAAGAGTTTAGGATCATTCTGTGGGAAGGGAGGAGTCCTGTTTTTCTGACTCATGGATCCTTCCAAAGAGGGATTCCATAGCAGAGCACTGGGCATCAGCGACTGGAAAACCTGACCTCTGGTTAGGATTGGGGGCCTAACGGCATGGCAATTACCTCATGAGAGCACTTGGTCCAGCCACTGAGATTCCTCACATGAAGAGGGGACTCACGCTGAGGGTCACAATGTGTGTTTGTGCCCAAGGTGGCCTTCAAGCATGGACATGACCTCATGAGGCATGAAGGTTTCTCCTACCATGAAGGTTTGACACCATTCCAATGGCAAGATTGGGATGGGGAAGGAGGAGTTCTGGTTTACTCATCAGATACTCCCAGGTGCTGGGATTGGAGATAAGTTCTAGGTACAGATGCCTGAACACCCTTAGGCTGGGAAAAGACCCCGGGAAAAGACCCCAGCCTAAGGCCAGGGCGGGTCCCATGTGCTGGGGGTGTGGCCAGATGTCTGGGTCTCTGCTGGGGCGTCTTGGCTCAGGATGTTTCAGACAGAGCATTAGAACCCAGGGTAGCCTATACAATTGGGTGTATGGAGACCTTGGAATGTTGGGGTGTCTCAGGGGCCCTGCAGGATGCCCCTACCCAGTGGCTTTGGCACAGCTCAAAAGAGCAAGCTGCCCATGTGCAGATGAGAGGTGTTCTGTTTGGTGCCTCTGGAAAGCCCCAAATGGTAGTATTCTAAGCCAGGCCTCTGAGGAGAGACGCCTGGAAACCAAAGCTAGTGTCCAGATTAAGGCCTAGGGGCCTGCCCTGTTCCATCTTCTGTCACTGGCATTATCAGTCTGTGTGTCTGAGTGGAGGTAGTTGTTCTCTTTGTGTCAGAATGCCCCTTGGTGTCAAGGGCGTCCTACACTATCAGAATGGCTTCAGGGGATTTGGTGGTTTCTCCTCACCTGTAGGTGTATGGCCAATGGAATGGCCACAGTATCCTGGGAGAGGACAGACACAGTCTTGCCATGTGGGTCCAGGGCCCAAGCCTGGAGTGAGTGTTTCCCAGGGATGTGGGGACAGAATTCTGAAAACACTAACTCGACTAAAGTTTGGGGCTGAGGGTATGGCAGACACGATCTACAGACCGAGACGGGAGATTCTTGGGATATGAAAGAAGGGTGAGTGGGAGGCGGCTGCTCAGGCTTTTGTCTCTGGATTTTTTGTCCAGGATGGCCATGGAATGGAGGGGTGCCTGCATGGGCAATGGATGAGTCTCGTTCTCTCTGGAGATTTGGTGCAGCTCCCAAGAGTTTGGTGTCATTCTGTGGGAATTCAGGAGTCCTGATTAACCCCTCAGTAGTCCCTCCAAAAGAGGTATTCCAGAGCAGAGCCCTCCGTACCGGTGACTGGAAAATTCAAACTCTGAGGATTATAGGCCTAGGGGCATGGAAAAGCCATATGTGGGCTGTTGGTCAAGACCCTGAGAGGAAATTTTTGACCATGGGACTCACGCTGAAGGTCAAAATGTGTGGTTTGTTCCCAAGGCGGCCGTCAGGTATGGGCACTGACTCATGGGCCATGCAGGTCTCTTTTATCCTGTAGGTTAGACACCATGCCAATAGCAAGGTTTCCTGTTGTGGGGAAGGAGGAGTTCTGTTTTGTGCATCAGGTGTCCCCCTGTGCAGAGATTGGAGATAAGGTCCAGTTTAAGATGCCTGAACACCCAGGTTGGGAAGATATTATGGTTATAGGCCATGGTAGGTCCAGTGTGCTGAGGGTGCGGCCAGATGTCTGGGTGTCTGTAGGGAGGTCTGGGCTCAGACTGTTTCAGACATAGCATTAGAACCCAGGGAAGCCTATTTTATTGGGGTGTGGTCGAGGGCCTTTCAGGTTGATCTTCATTGGGGGTTTCTGGGCAGCTCTATAGGGCCACATTTTTTCTTTTGAAGGACAGGCATAGGGGTGCATTGTGGTTCTGGAATTCCCTCTCTGGAGGGCTTGTGAGCCAGGAGTGTGAGGATGGAAGTCTGAAAAAACAAGCTAGGGTTATATTAGGGACCGAGCGCACAGCATGCCCACACTACAGGGGCTCAATGGAGATCTCTTGCATCTGAAGTCAGAGCAAGTATGAGACTTAGGTCAGGCTGGAGTTTGTGTCCATGGTGGCCCCTTCATTAAGGGTGGGGGGCTCAAGAGTCCTGGGAGGTTTTCCCCACACTGGGGTTTGTGAGCTGCTCCAAACCACAAGGTCTCCTTCTGCAGGACAATCGAGTCCTTTTTGAAGAATCCAGGAGCCCCATATGAAAAGACTGGAGAGCAAGGTTCTAAGGATGGATGCGTTGACACCCCACCTCCCAATCCCATTGGTTGCTAGCAAAAAGTCACGTTAGATCTGTTGCCTCTGGGGCGAGCTCCACAGTGGGCTGAATTGAAATGGACTCTGCTGAGGATGGTCATAATGTGGGTTTGTGTGTAAGGAGACCTTGGAATGTTGGGATGGCTCAGGGGCCCTTCAGGATTCCCCTACACGGTGGGTTTGACACAGCTCCAAAGAGCAAGCTTCCCATGTGGAGATGAGAGGCGTTCCGTTTGGTGCCTCTGGAAAGCCCTGAGGTAGTATTAGAAGGCGTCCTCTGAGGAGAGGCACCTGGAAACCAAAGCTAGTGTCCAGATTAGGGCCTAGGGGTATTTCTGGTTCGATCTCTGTCACTGTGGTTATCTGTGTCTGAGTAGAGGTCGTTGCACAGTTTGTGTTAGAATGCCCTTTGTGTCCAGGGCGGCATAATTATTGGGATGACGTCCGCGGCCTTGAATGTTTTTCCTCTTCTGTAGTTTTTGGCCAATGGAATGGCCATAGTGTCCTTGGACAGGGCAGGCACAATCTTGTGGTGTGGCTCCAAAGGCCCCAGCCTGGAGGGAATGTGCGCCAGGGATATAGGGACAGAATTCTGAAAACACAAGCTCGACTTAAGTTTGGGGCTGAGGGTATGGGATGCACGATCTACAGACCAGGAGTGGAGCTTCTCGAGATATGAAAGAAGGGCGAGTGGGAGGCGGTCATTAAGACTTTTATCTCTGGATTTTGTGGCAAGGATGGCCATGGAATGGAGGGTGAGCCGCATCGCCATGGACGTGTCTTGTTCTCTCTGGGGATTTGGTGTGGCTCCCTAAAGTTTGGGGCAGCCCTATAGGGCCACATTTTTTCTTCTGGAGGGCAGGCATAGTGGTGTGTTGTGGCTCTGGAATTCCTAATCTGGATGGCTTGTGGGCCAAGAAGGTGAGGGTAGAAATCTGAATACATAAGCTAGGGTTAGGTTTGGGGCGAGTGTATGGCAGGCCCACTCTGCAGGGGCTGAATGGAGATCTCCTGCATCTGAAGTCATGGCGAGTATGAGATGATGGCTCAGCCTGGAGTTTGTGTCCATGATGGCCCCTTCATAAATGGGGGGGCTCATGAGTCCATGGAGTTTTTCCCACACTGGGGTTTGTGAGCTGCTCCAAACCACAAGGTTTCCTTCTGTCGGACAATCAAGTCCTCTTGGATCCTCCAAGATCTAACTAGGGAAAGACTGGAGAGCAAGGTTCTAAAAATGGAAGCCTGGACACCCCACCTCTCATTCCCATTGGTTACTAACAACATGTCATGTTCGATCTGTTTGCTCCTGGATGAAATTCCCAGGGGGATGACTTGAAATGGATTCTCCTGAGGATGAGTCATAATTTGGGTTTGTGTGTATGGAGACATTGGAATGTTGGGGTGGCTCGAGGCCCCTGCAGGATTCCCCTACACAGTGGGTTTGACACAACTCCAAAGATCAAGCTTCCCATATGGAGATGAGAAGCATTTTGTTTGGTGCCTCTGGAAAGCCCCATATGGTAGTGTTCGAAACCAGTCCCCGAGGAGAGATGCCTGGAAACCAAAGCTTGCATCCAGATAAGGCCAAGGGGCCTCTCCAGCTCCATCTTCTGTTCCTGGGGTTATCGGTCTGTGTATCTGAGTAGAGGTAGTTGATCAGCTTGTGTCAGAATGCCCCTTTGTTTCCAGCGCAGCCTACACTATTGGAAAGGTGTCGGCGGCCTTGGAGGTTTCCCCTCATCTATAGGTTTGTGGCTAATGGAATGTCCACAGTCTCCTTGGAGAGGGCACACAGTCTTGCAGTGTGGCTCCAGAGGGCCCAGCCTGGAGCGTGTCTGCACCAGGACTGTGGGGACAGAATTCTGAAAACACAAACTCGATTTAAATTTGGGGCTGAGGGTATGGCAGGCACCATCTACAGACTGGGTTGGGAGTTTCTCGGGATATGATGGAAGGGCGAGTGGATGTTAGTCGCTCAAGCTTTTGTCTCTAGGATTTTGTGTCAAGAATGGTCGTGGAATGGAGAGGTCGCTCATGGGCCGTGGATGAGTCTCATTCTCCCTAAGGATTTGGTGAGACTCCAAAGAGTTTGGGGTCCTTCTGTGGGAATGGAGGAGTCCGAGATAACACTTCACGTGTTCCTCCAAAAGAATTATCCCAGAGCAGAGCCCTGGGTATGATCGAGTGGAAAACCTGACCTCTGCTGAGGATTGGAGGCCTAGTGGCATGTCAAAAACCATATGCGGGTTGTTGGTCCATCCCCTGAGAGTCCATTTTTGAAAATGGGAGTCACACTGAACGTCACAATGCATGTCTGTTCCCAAGGTGCCCGTCAGATATGGGCTAATGGGCTTTGCAGGTTTCTCCTTCCTGATAGGTTAGACACCATGCCAACAGCAAGGTTTTCCTGCCATGGGGAAGGAGGAGTTCTGACTTGTGCATCAGGTGCCCCCCTATGCAGAAATTGGAGATAAGGTCTCAGTTAAGATGCCTGAACACCCAGATTGGGAAGAGATGCGCGCCATAGACCATGGCAGTCCGATGTGCTGGGGTGCAGCCAGATGTCTGGGGTCTATTGGGAGGTCTGGACTCAGGCTGTTTTAGACAGAGCATTGGAACCGAAGTTAGTCTATGCAGTTGGGATGTGGTCGAGGGCTGATCCTCATTGGTGTTTTTTTTTTTGGACAGCCCTATAGGGCCATAATTTTCTTCTGGAGGGCAGACATAGTGCTGCATTGTGGCTCTGGATTTCCCTAGCTGGAGGGATTGTGGGCCAGGAGTGTGATGGTGGAAGTCTGAAAACACAAGCTAGGGCTAGGTTTGGGACTGAGCACACAGCGGGCCCACTCCAGAGGGGCTGAATCTGAAGTCAGGGAGAGTATGAGAGGTTGGCTCAGGCTGATTTTTGTGTCCATGAGGGCCCCTTCATTAAGGGGGGAGCCTCAAGAGTTCTGGGAGTTTTTCCCACACTGGGGTTTGTGAGCTGCTCCAACCACAAGGTTTCCTTCTGCGGGATGATTGAGTCCTCTTGAATGGCTCCAGGATACCCTTATGAAAAGACTGGAGAGCAAGGTTCTGAGGATGGATATCTGGACACCCCACCTCGCATCTCATTTGCTTCCTAGCATCAAGTCATGTTCGATCTGTTGACTCTAGAGTGAGCTCCACAGGGGGCTGACTTTAAATGGACTCTCCTGAGGATGGGACATAAGGGGGGTTTGTGTTTATGGAGACCTTGGAATGTTGGAGTGTCTCAGGGGCCAAGCAGGATTCCCCTATGCGGTGGGTTTGACACAGCTCCAAAGAGCAAGCTTCCCATGTGGAAATGAGAGGGGTTCAGTTTGGTGGCTCTGGAAAGCCCCATATGGTAGGGTTCGGGCCCAGGCCTCTGTGGAGAGATGCCTGGAAACCAAAGCTACCATCCAGATTAGGGCCTAGGGTCCTGTTCTGTTCCATCTTCTGTCACTGGGGTTATCAGTCTGCATGTTTGAGTGGAGGTAGGTGCACAGTTTGTGTCAGAATGCCTCTTTGTGTCCAGGGAGGCCTACGGTATTGGGATGGCATCGGGGGCCTCTGAGGTTTCTCCTCATCTATCAGTTTGTGGCCAATGGAATGTCCATAGTTTCATTGGAGAGGGCAGGCAGAGTATTGCAGTGTGGCTCCAGAATCCTCAGCCTAGAGGAAGTGTGCTCCAGGGCTGTGGGGACAGAATTCTGAAAGCACAAACTCAACTAAAGATTGGGGCTGAGGTTATGGCACTCATGATCTACAGACATGGAGTGGAGCTTCTCTTGATATGAAAGAAGGGCGAGTGGGAGTTAGTCGATCAGGCTTTTGTCTCTGGATTTAGTGTCAAGGGTGCCATGAAATGGAGGGGTGGCTGCACAGGCCATGGACGAGTCTTGTTCTCTCTGGAGATTTGGTGTGGCTCACAAGAGTTTGGGGTCATTCTATGGTAAGGGAGGAGTCCAAGTTAACACCTCAGGTGTTCCTCCAAATGACGTAGTCCAGAGAAATGCCCTGATTATGAGCGATTGTAAAACCCGAACTCTGCTGAGGATTAGATGCCTAGGGTCATGGCAAAAACCATATGCGGGATGTTGATCCATACCCTGAGAGTCCATTTTTGAACATGGGACCCACGCTGAGTGTCACAATGCATGTTTATGCCCAAGGCGGCCGTCAAGTATGGGTACGGCCTCATGGACCTTGTAGGTTTCTCCTTCTCTGTAGGTTAGACACCATTCCAACAGAGAGGTTTCCTGCCATGGGGAAGGAGGAGTTCTGACTTGAGCATTGTTAGGGTCCAAAGGTTCAAAGGAATGAGACTGATACAAAACAAAGGTCAAGTAAAACTTTATTTTGCACCAAGCATCAAGAATCAAACTGACGGGTCAGGGCTATCTCTTATGAAAAGGCGATGATGGTGATCCTGACGAGGATCAGGCCGCTCCAGATGAGGCTGCTCTAGATGAGGCTGCTCCATGATCAGAGCCGCTCACAAGAAGAGGTCACTATGGACAAGGCCACTCTCAGGACAAGACCGCTCTTGATGATGAAAAGGCAATGATGACAACGACGATGACGAGGACAACCTGGATGACACAAACTCTGCTCCCCACAATGCCACTCTGACAAGGCTGCCACCCAGAGGAGGCCACCTCTGCAGACAAAGCCTTCATGCCTCAGTGTGGCGAGGCATTTTTCAGTAAGGCTGCTGGCAGCAAGGGTCCGATGGCATCTCAGGGCCTCAGGCGTCTCAGACCGCTGGCGTCTCAGGACTGCAGGCGTCGTGACCGCTGACCGCTGGACCGCGGGACCGCTGGTGACTTGCCATCTCGGGGCTGTAGGTGTCAGGACCGCTGACCACTGGACCACTGGCATCTCGGGACCACTGGCCTATAGGGGCTGCAGGCGTCGAGACCACTGACCACTGGACCGCAGGTGTCTCGGGACCGCTGGTGTCTAGACTACTGGAGGCAGGATGGCAGGAGGCAGGGCTGCAGGCATCTGAAGGCTGCAGGGGCTCAGGGCCACCAGAGGCGGGACCACTGGAGGCAGGGCTGCAGGCGGCTGGAGGCTGCAAGGCAGAGGGACCCATGGCTGCGGTTATAGCTCTTACAAGGGCTATTACAGCTCTTCCACTCCACTGACTCTCCCGCTCCCGCTGACTCTTCTGCTTCCGTGGACTCTTCCTTCTTCTCCCACCACAGCTCTCCTGCTACCCTGACAGCTTCTCACACCAACCTTTATGGGTTGGTTGAGCTCCGCCCCTACACAGGTGGCCAGTCGGATCTAAATTCACCCTAGTGGATATATGCGCGCCCCACCAATTGGATGTCTCCACCCAGCCTGCCCCGCCCCTACATCCAGGGTACACAAGCAAGTTCCTCTGGGAGGGCCAGGGCCTTACATTTCCCCCTTTTCTTTGGAGATTAGTCAAATCCTTGACTTTTCAGATAGTTCTATCTTATATTGAGCAGATAAGACTAACATTTTATTGCCCCAATTATCTTTAGTACAGCAACAATAAACTTACAGTTTTTAGTCTTAGTTTTAATCCATGGTCAGCAGAGTCTGTGACTGCAGCTCCCATCTCTGGGTGGCATCCTTACTCTCGGCTTGTTTGATGTGACCCGCATGAACCCAGGTCCTAATGCCTTCTACTTTTACTGCCATGGGGGTGGTTAGGATAACAGTAAATGAGGCTTCCAGTGAGGTTCCAAGTTCCTCACTTGATAGTGACATATCCAAATCAAGTCCCTGGGATGTGGTTCCACCACTGTCTCTGTCCCAGTGTGGGCATTTTGGATCCCTTTTTCTTATGACAGACTGTAGAGCCTGCTGTGATTGGAGTATAGACTGATCAGTCATTTCTGCCAGGGCAACATCCTGTAGCCTAGGACAGAGTGAGGAGGGGGTCCTCCCAAACATTATTTCAAATGGGGTCACCTTGTTTAAATAGGGTACACATTGTGCCCTGAGGAGAGCAAAAGGAAGGAGATCCATCCATCCACCGCCAACATCCAGAATTAGCTTTGTCTAGGTCTCTTCAAGAGTCTGGCTCATTCTCTCTCCTTGCACAGAGCTCTGGGGCCAGTAGACACACTGCAGTTTCCTATTAGTGCCCGCAGCCTTGGCCATCTCTAGTGCCTTGGTAAATGCAATCGGCTTCGCTTTTCTGCTGAGGTCATGTGTGGCAGGGCTCTTGTCCAGAGTCCTTGCTAAGGAGAAACCATCTCAGCCCCTGCATACCTCTTTCCACTGACCATATAACTACTCCCTTCTGCTAACAGAGTCATTCCCACATCCAGGAGGGGAGTGAGATCCGGCCTTATTCCCATGACTTCGGTTAGGACCTTCCCACAGTCATGTGGGTGGTCAGCCAGCACCACTGGTAGCAACGTGGCTCGATTTAGCACCGCCAGGCACCGTAAGATTTTTTTGTTTTTTTTTTTTAATTCAGGAGGAGGGCCTGATACTCCGTCACTCTGGAATTTGTTATCCACTGGTCTGGTCGAGTCAGGAGAAGGCCCTCGATAATGTGGGTGGTGGTCAATATGATATTTTGACCCAGAGTCAATTTGCATGCATCTTTGACCAGGAGGGTCCTTGAAGCAATTATGCAGAAGCGAGGGGGCAGCCCAGCTGCTAGTGGATCTAGTTTATTGCTAAGATAGGCCACTGGCCTTCACCAAGGCCCCAGAATCTGAGTCAAAACTCATTTAGTCAGCCCTGCCTTTCCATCCACATACAAGTGGAAGGTCTTGGTAACATCTGGGATGACCAATACTGGGGCACACAGTAAGGCTCTTTGTAATTCCTGAAAAGCTCGTTTTGCCTCAGCTGTCCACACTCTACCATAGTGAGTTCTCCCTTAGCCAGTTTGTTGAGAGGTTGTGCCATCTCCGCGAAGGCGGCATCCACAGCCTGAAGTAGCACACCACCCCAAGAAACTCCCTCTTGGAGATCAAAGCCTACAGCACCTGGTATTCCCAGGCAGTCCTCCATCCAAGTACTAACCAGGCCCGATCATGCTTAGCTTCTGCGATCAGACGAGATCGGGCACGTACAGGGTGGTATGACCGTAGATAATCATAGGGTTATTACCCGATATTCTCAGATAAGTGTATGTGACACCCTGTGTAACATGGAACCGTCCTCTCCTTCCTGGAGGAAGCTGAACTTTCTCATACCCTACTGTTACTTTAATCTGCCCAGGCTTGGTTAGCTACCATATCTCTCGTTCACAGTTACATTGGCCCCCGGCCTTTTTGAGCCACTGATGCCTTGTGGTCATACCCATTCTGTACAAAGGACGAGGTAGTGGAAGGCTTCTACGTGCTTGGAACATAATGATGATTCAGACAGATGGACATGTAGTTCAAAGATGCAGAGGCTGCAGAGAGCCAGCATATTCAGGAACGTGCCAGCAGCTGCACGTGTATCAATCGGGACAGGTCCCTGGCATCCTCCAATATGCAAGATTTGAAGCCTTGACTCCCGAGCTCCTCCCATGGGCCCTTGTGTGACGCATCAAGTCCAGACATCAGAGAAGAGGGACGGGCAGCTCATGAAGCTTCCGAGAGTTTTCTTAGCCCCTACATAGGTGGCCAATCGGATCTCAATTCATCCTATTGGATATACGGGCGTCCCACCAATTGGACGTCTCCACCCAGCCTGCCCCGCTCCTATATCCGGGGTCCACAAGCAAGTTCCTCTGGGAGGGGCAGGCACTTACACCATTGATTCAGATTTAGGCAAGTTCAGGAGGTTGCTCAGGCTGGAGTTTGTGTCCATGCGATCCACAAAATGGGGGTGTGGCCTCATGGGGCCATGCAGTTTATTACCCCTTGGGTTTAGTACCCAAATAATTTGTTCTATTCTGGAGGATGGGTGGTGTCCTGTTTTATATCCCAGGATCCCCTCATATGGAGGGATCTGAGAGCAGGGTTGCAGGTAGGGATGCCTGGAAACCCAAACTACAATACAGGTTAGGTCCTAGTGGCATGGTAGTCATTATATCCTGGCTCTGGGATGAGCTACCCATGGGGCTGTGTTGAAAATGAGGCTCAGGCAAAGTATCACCATGGGTGTTTGTGTCCAGGGTGGCCTGTAAAGTGGACGTGGCCTCAGGGCTTACACAGTTTTCTTCCAACTCTAAGGGTTTTACATAGCTCAAAAAGGCAATGTTTACTTTTGGGGGGCAGTCGGATTTTTGTTTTATGGGTCAGGTGTCCCTCATATGGAAGGATTTGAGTGGAGGCCTCTGGGTATGGATGCCTGAAATGTCAACCTAGGGTTAGGGTTAGGTCCTATGGACATGGCATGTTCGAACTGCTGGCTCTGGGGACAGCTATTCCAGTGGCTTATTGGAGTATTGAACTCAGATTGTATCAGGCTGCATGATATTGTTCATGGTGGACTATAAAAGTGGGGTGACATCATGGGCCATGCACATTTCCCCTGATCTAGGTGTTTTGTGCAACTCCATAACACACAGGAGGGGTCGGAGAGTCCTATGGGGTGGATCCAGAGTTCCCAATCTGGAGGGATTACATTACAGGACTCAAGGCATGGAATTTTGATAACCAAACTTCAGTGTGTGGTTAGGGTGTAGGGCATGGATGACCGATCTGCAGATCCTAAGGTGATCTCCCCAGACTCTGAAGTAGGGTAAGTCTCAGGCATTCACTCAAACCTTACAAGGTTTTGCGTCCACCTGGGCTGCCAAAAATGTGGATGGACTTCTGGGTTTTGGAATCTTTTCCTGCTGGGGTTGTTGTGCAGGTCCCAAATGTATGGTTTCACTGTGGAGGAGACATGGAATCCTGTTGCATGGCTCATGGGTCCCCATATGAAGCGATCGAGAGCAGGTCTCTGGGTATGGATGCCTGAAAACCCAATGTAGGATTAGAATTATGAGCTAGGGACATGGAAGTTCTGATATGCTGACTCTGGGACCAGCTACGTGGATGGCTGATTGGACGTCGGGGCTCAGGCTGAGGAACAAAATGTGTATTAGTGGGCGCCTGGGTGGCTCAGTGGGTTAAGCCACTGCCTTCGGCTCAGGTCATGATCTCAGGGTCCTGGGATCGAGTCCCGCATCGGGCTCTCTGCTCAGC
This sequence comes from Mustela nigripes, assembly GCF_022355385.1. Taxonomy (NCBI): domain Eukaryota; kingdom Metazoa; phylum Chordata; class Mammalia; order Carnivora; family Mustelidae; genus Mustela; species Mustela nigripes. The sequence continues at coordinate 5,522,282 of NW_026739436.1, forward strand.
AGGGAGCCTGCTTCCCTATCTCTCTCTGCCTGCCTCTCCGACTACTTGTGATTTCTCTCTGTCAAATAAATAAATAAAATCTTTAAAAAAAAAAAAAAAAAAAAAAAATGTGTATTAGTGTCCTGGGTCATGTTCTGTAAATCAGGGAAGCCTTGTGAGCCATGCAGATTTCTCCTAAACTGGGAATTTTGTACAGTTACAAATAGTATGGTTTCATTCTGGGGGAGAGGGGGAGGCCTGCTGTATGAATCAGTGGTCCCCATATGGAGGGATTTGAGAGCAGGATTTTGGGAATGGATTTCTGAAAACCCAGCCTAGGTTTCGTATTAAGGACTAGGGGCATGGAAGGTCTGATCTGCTGACACTGCAACCAGCTATGTGGGTGGCTGACTGGAGGTCAGTCTGGGGGACAGAATGTGTTCTGGGTCCAGTTCTGAAAATCTTAGTGGCCTCATTTTCTGTGCAGGTTTCTCCTAATCTGGGGTTTGTGTGCAGCTCCAGTGAGCATGATTTCCTTCTGGAGGGTAGGTAGAGACCTAAGTTGTGGCTCCAGAGTATTCTATCTGGAGAGCCTCTGGGCCAGGCCTCTTGGGGACAGAAGTCTGACAATGGAAGCTAGGGTTACGGTTAGGTCGTAAGGCATGGAAGGTCAAATCTGATGCTGATGCGAGCTCCTGGGGGATCTGAAGTGAAAGCGAGTGTCAAGAGGTCGCTCAGACTGGAGTTTGTGTCCATGCCATCCACCTAATGGGTGGATGGCCTCATGGAGCTATGGAGTTTTGCCCTGCTCTATGCTTTTTGTGCAGTTCCAAATAATTTTGTCTATTCTGAGGGATAGGTGACGTTTTATGGCTCAGGGGTCTCCCATATGGAGGGATTCAAGAGTAGGGTTCCAGGTATGGATGCTTGAAAACCCAAACCACCTACTATAAGTCTTAGGTCCAAGTGGCATGGCAGCCCTTATATCCTGGCTCTAGGGTGACCTACTCATAGTACTGTGTTGAAAATGGGGCTCAGGCTAAGGATAACAGTGGGTGTTTGTGTCCAGGACAGCCTAGAAAAGTGGCTGTGGCATCAGGGGCTACTCAGGTTTCTTCCAACTCTGGGGGTTTCTCATAGCTCAAAAAGGCAATTTTCCTTCTGTGGAGGAGGAGCAGTTCTGTTTTGTGGCTTCCTCATCCCCCGTGTGGAGTGATTTGAGTGGTGGACTCTGGGTACGATGCCTACGACCCAAACCAAGGGTTTGTATTAAGGCCTAGGGTCATGGCAGATATGATCTTCTGGCTCTATTACAGCTTCCCCATACCTAATTGGAAGAAGGGACTTAGGTTGTGTCAGACTGCATATTAGTGTCCAGGGTTGAGTACTAAAGTGGGGTGGCATCGGGTGCCATGCAGGTTTCTCCTGATCTAGGGGGTTTGTGCAGCTCCAAAGGGCAAAGTTTCCTTCTGGAACACAGGGAGAGTCCTGCAGTATGGCTCAAGATTCCCTAATCTGGAGATTGCAGATCTCAAGGGATGGAATTCTGAAAACCAAAGTTTGCTTTATGGTTAAGTTGTAGGGCATGGATACTGATCTGCAGAAGCTGAGGTAATTTCTACAGATTCTGAAGTTAGGGTGAGTGTCAGGCATTTGTTCAGACCAGACTAGAATTTGTGTCCACTATGGTTTCCAAAAGAGTCTGGCCTCCTGGGGCCATGGAGTTTTCTCCTGCTCTGGGGAATTTGTGCAGCCCCAAGAAGCATGACTTTATTCTGAGAGAGATGTGGAATCCTGTCATATGGCACAGATGTCTCCATATAAAGGGATTCGAGAGCAGGACTCTGAGTATGGATGCCTGAAAACTCAACCTCGTGTTAGCATTAGGGACTAGGGGCATGGCAGGTCCAATCTGCTGTCTCTGGGGCCAGCTACGTGGGTGGCTGACTGGGGATCAGGGCTCAAACTGAGGACAGAATGTGTTTTAGCATCCAGTGTTGTGTTCCATAAATGGGGTTGCCCTCATTAGTCATGCCGGTTTCTCCAAATCTGTGGGTTTTGTGCAGCTGCAATGAGCACAATTTCCTTCTGTAGTTATGCAGAGTTGATGGTTTGGTTCTAGAGTTCTCTATCTGGAGTGTTTGTGGGCCAGGCCTCTCAGGATGGAAGACTGAAAATCGAAGCTAAAATTAGGGTTAGGGCCTAGGTCATGGCAAGCCCAATCTACAGAAGCTGGATGAGTTCCTGGGGATCTGAAGTTAAGACGAGTGTCAGGAGGTCCCTCAGGCTGGAATTTGGGTCCATGCAATCTGCAAACTGTAGGGGTGGCCTCAATGGGCCATGGAGTTTTTTGTTTTGTTTTGTTTTGTTTTTTGTTTTTCCACTCTGGGGTTTTCGCACAATTCCAAATAGTTTGGCCTATTCTGGGGGATAGATGGTGTCCAGTTTTATGGCTCATGGGTCCCCCATACGAAGGGATTTGAGAGCAGGTTTCCAGATATGGATGACTGAAGACCCAACCTATGTTTAGACTTAGGTCCTAGTGGAATGGACAAACTTATATCCAGGGTCTGCTTTGAGCTACCCATGGGGCTGTGATGAAAATGGGGCTCAGGCTAAGGGTCACAATGGGTGTTTGTGTCTTGGGCTGCCTGTAAATTTGTGCATGGCCTTGGGGCAGAACAGCTTTCTCCCATCTCTGAGGGTTATACATAGCTGAAAAAGCAAGGATTCCTTTTGGGGGCCAGGAGAAGTTCTTTGTGTTTCTCAGAGGTCCGCCGTGTGATGGGATTGTAGAGCAGGGTTCTAACTATGGATACCTGATAACCCAACCAAGGGCTAGGATTAGATTCTAGGGCATGGCAGGTCCGATCTGCTGGCTCTGGGACCAGCTAACCCTGTGGCTGATTGGAAGACAGGACTCAGGTTGTGTCAGACTGCATATTAGTGTCCAGGTTGGAGAACCAAAGTGTTGTGGCATCAGGGGCCATGCAAGTTTGCCCTAATCAAGGGGTTTTGTCCCAGGACTCAATGGATGGATTTATGAAAACCTAATTCAGAGTATAGTTAAGATTTAGGGCATGGATCCCAGATCTGCAGATACTGAGATGAGCTACCCCGAATATGAAGTTAGGATAAGTGTCAGGCATTAGCTCAAACCAGACTAGAATTTGTGTTCACAAGGGCTGCCACATGTATGTGTGTCCTGCTCTGTTCATGGAAGGTTCTCCTGTTCTCCTGCTGTCAAGCTCCATAGGGAACATTTTCCCTTTGAAGGTCAGGTGGAGTTTTCTGGGCTGGCTCCGGAGCTCCAGGTCTGGATTACTTGCATTCATGTATTCAAGGGATGGCATTCTAAAAGCCCAAGCTGAGTTTATGTTTAGGGTATAGGGCATGGATCCCTGATCTGCCAATGTTGAGGTGAGCTCTCCAGATTCTGAACTTAGGGTGAGTGTCAGGCATTCGCTCAGACCAGATGAGAATTTGTGTCCACTAAGGTTGCAGAATGAGTGGGTGTCCTTTATGAAGGCATTGAGAGCCGGGCTCTGGGCATGGGTGCCTAAAAACCCAACGTAGGGTTAGCATTGGGGACAAGGGGCATGGCAGAATGACTCTGCTGACTCTGGGGCAAGCTATGTAGGTGGCTAATTGGAGGACAGGGCTCACGCTGTGAGAAAGAATGTGCATGAGGGTCCAGTGCCGTGTTCTTAAATGTGTGTGACCTCAATATTCATGCCTGTTTCTCCAAATATGGGGGTTTTGTGCATCTCCAATGAGCATAGTTTCCTTCTGGAGAGTAGGCAGAGTGCCATGGTATGGTTCTGGAGTTTTATCCCTGGAGTGCTTGTGGGACAGGACTCTTGGAACAGAAGTTTGAAAACAGAAGCTAGGGTTAAGGTTAGGGCTTAAGGTATGTCAGGCCTAATCTTCAGATGCTGGGCCAGCTCCCGGGGATCTCAGGTTAAGGCAAGGTTCAGGAGGTCATTCAGGCTGTATTTTGTGCCCAGGTCATCTGCAAAATGTCGGGTGGTCACCGTGGGGCCATGGAGTTTGTTCCTGCTCTGGGGCTTTTGTGCAGTTCCATGTAGTTTCGTCTAATCAGGGGGAACGGTGCCTCCTGTTTTAAGGCTCATGGATCTCTCATAAGGAGAGATTTATGCCTGAAGAACCAACCTATGGTTAGGGTTAGATCCTAGTGGTATGGCAGGCTTTATATCCTGGCTCTGTGAAGAGCTACCCATGGGGCTGTGCTGAAAATGGGGCTCAGGCTAAGGGTCACAGTGGGTGTTTGTGTCCTGGCCAGATGTAAAATTGGGTGTGGTCTCAGGGGCAACACAGCTTTCATCCATCTCTGAGGGTTATACATAGCTGCAATAAGCAAGGATCTCTTCTGGGGGGGGCAGGAGAAGTTCCATTCTGTTTTTCACTGTCCCCCCATGTGGTGGGATTCTAAAGGAGGATTCTGGGTATGGATGCCTAAAACTCCAACCTAGGTCTAGGATTAGAGCCTAGTGACATGGCAGGTCTGAACTGCTGGCTCTGGGACCATCTATCCAAATGGCTGATTGGAGGACCAGATACAGGTTACATCAGACTGCATATTAGTGTCCTGGGTGGAGAACCAAAGTGGATGGCATCGTGGGCCATGCACATTTTCCCTGATCCACAGGTATGACTCCATAGGGCACAGTTTCCTTCTGCAGGACAGGGCAAGTCCTGCAGGGTAGCTCTGAAGTCCCCAATATGGAAGGATTGCATTCCAGGACTCAAGGGATGAAATTCTGAAAACCTAAATCAGTGTACAGTTAGGATGTAAGGCATGGATCCCCGATCTGCAGATACTGAGATGAGCTACCCAGAATATGAAGTTAGGGTGAGTGTCAGGCATTCGCTCAAACCAGACTAGAATTTGTGTCCACAAGGACTGCCACATGTGTGTGTGCTCTGCTCTGGTCATGGAAGTTTCTCCTGCTCTGGGGGATTTGCAGAGCTCCAAATAGTATGATTTCATTTCGGGGGAGATTTGGAGTCCTGTTGTATGGCACAGATGCCCCATATGGAGGGATTCGAGTGAAGGGCTCTGTGTATGGATGCCAGAAAACCCAACATAGGGTTAAGATTAGGGTCTATGGGAATGGCAGTTCTGATTTGCTGGCTCTGGGGCCATCTATTATTGTAGCTCATAGGACTTAGGACAGGACTTGGGTTGTGTCACACTGTGCATTAGTGTTCAGGGTAGAGAACGAAAGTGGGGTGGCATCCGGGGCTGGCACGTTTGTCCTGACTTAGGGGTTTTATGCAGTTCCATAGGGGATTGTTTAATTTTGGAGGGCAGGGAGCCTCTTCTGGGGTGGTTCCAGAGTTCAGTCTAGCTCCAGTCTAGAGCACTTGCATTCCAGGATTCAAGGGAGGGAATTAAGACAACCCAAGCTCAGTTTTCTGGTTAGGGTGTCAAGCATGGATCTCCTATCTGCTGATGCAGTGGTGAGCTCCCAGATTCTTAAGTTAGGGTGAATGTCAGATATTTGTTCAGAACACACATGAATTTGTGTCCAAGAGGGCTACAGAATGTATGCATGTCCTCCTGCGGTTTTAGAGGTATCTCCTGCAAGGGGATTTGTGCAGCCCCAAATAGTATAATTTCATTCTTAGTGAGAGGTGGAGTCCTGTAGTATGTTTCGAGGATCCCCCGTGTGGAGCAATTCGAGAGCAGTCTCTAAGTATCTATCCCTGAAACGCCAACCTAGGGTTAAGATAAGGGCCTATGGGAATGGCAGTTCCGATCTGGTGGCTCTGGTGCCAGCTATCCCAGTGTCTGATTGGAGGACAGGACATAGGTTGTGTCAAGCTCCGCTTTAGTGTCCAGGGTGGAGAATGAACGTGGGGTGACATCGGAGGCCATGAACGTTCCCTAATCGAGGGATTTTGTGCAGCTCCATAGGGCACGATTTCCTCTGGGGGGGCAGGGAGAGTTCTGTGGGTTGTCTCTGGAGTCCATAATCTGGATTCCTTGAATTCTTGGATTCAAGGGTTGGAATTCAGTAATCCCAAACTCCGTTTATGTTTAGGGTATAGGGCATGGATACCCTATCTGCAGATGCTGAGGTGAGCTCTCCATTTTCTGAAGTTAAGGCGAGTATCAGGCATTCACACAGAACAGACTAGAATTTGTGTCCACTAAGGCTGCAGAATGTGTGGGTGTCTTCCTGGGGCCATGGATGTATCTCCTGCTTGGGGATTTGCACAGCTCCAAATAGTATATTTTATTCTCAGTGAGAGGTGGGGTCCTATTGTATGGTTCAGGCAACCCTCTTGTGGTGGGATTCAAGTGGAGAGCTCTGTGTATGCATGCCTGAAACCCTAATCTAGGTTTAGGACTTGGGCCAGGGGCATAACAATTCCAATCTGCTGGCCCTAGCGCCAGCCTTCCTGATAGCTGATTGGAGGACAGTACTCAGGTGGTGTCAAACTGGGTATTAGTGTCCAGGGTGGAGAATGAAAGTGGGTGGCATTGGGGGGCTTGCACGTTTGCCCTGATTTAGGCAGCTCCATGGGGTACGGTTTATTGGAGGACAGGGAGACTCCTATGGGCTGGCTCAGGAGTACCAACCTGGAGTTCTTTCATTCCAGGATTGAAGGGATGGAATTCAGACAACCCAAGTTCAGTTTATGGTTAAGGTGTAGGACATGGGTCAACTCTCTGCATATCCTGAGATGAGCTCTCATGTTTCTGAGGGTAGGGTGAATGTCAGGCATTCGCTCAGAGCAGATGAGAATTTGTTTCCACTAGAGCTGCAGAATATGAGAGTGTTCTCCTGGGGCCATGGATGTATCTCCTGCTAGGGGCACAGCTTCAAATAGTATGATTTCATTCTCGATGAGAGGTAGAGTCCTATTGTATTGCTCAGGGGTCCCTTTATGGAGGGATTGAGAGGAGGACTCTGGGTATGGATGCCTAAAATCCCAACCTAGGGTTAGCATTAGGGACAAGGGGCATTGCAGAATGGCTCTGCTGACTCTGAGGCAAGCTATGTATGTGGCTAGTTGGAGGACAGGGCTAACGCTGTGGGAAAGAATGTGCATGAGGCTCCAGTGCCGTGTTCTTAAATGGGTGTGACCTCAGTAGTCATACCTGTTTCTCCAAATCTGGGGGTTTTGTGCAGCTCCAATGAGCATGGTTTCCTTCTGGAGAGTAGGCAGAGTGCCATGGCATGGTTCTGGAGTTTTCTCCCTGGAGTGCTCCCAGGGCTCTTAGAACAGAAGTCTGAAAAGCAAAGGTAGAGTTAGGGTTAGGACTTAAGGCATGTCAGGCCTAATCTTCAGATGCTGGGCTAGCTTCCGGGGATCTCACATTAAGTTGAGTGTCAGGGGTCGCTCTGGTTGGACTTTTTGTCCATGCGATCCGCCGAGTCTGTGGGTGACCTGATAGGGCCATGGAGTTGCTACTGGTCTGGGGTATTTGCTCAGTTCCAAATAGTTTGGTATATTCTGGGAGATATGTCCTGTCCTGTTTTATGGATCAGTGGTTCCTCATATGGAGGGACTCTAGAACAGGGATCTGGGAATAGATGCCTGAAAACCCAACCTAGGTTTAGGTTTAGGAACAATAGGCATGTCAAGCCTTATATCCTGTATCTGGGATGAGCTACCCATACGGCTCTGTTGAAAATGGGTCTCAGGCTAAGGGTCATAATGGGTAATTGTGTTCATAGAGACTGGCAAAGTGACCATGGTCTCAGATAAACACAAGTTTCTTCCAATCTTGAGGATTTACATAGATGCAAAAGCAAGGTTTCCTTCTGGCAACCAGGAATATTTCTGTTTTGTAGTTGAAGGGTACCCTCTGTGGAGAAATTCAAAGACAGAGCTCTTT
>NW_026739436.1:5530233-5570773 GCF_022355385.1 Mustela nigripes
CTCCAAACAGGGTTAGAATTCAAGCCTAAGGGCATGGCAGGTTAGATCTTTTGGATTTGGGGCCAGTTTTCCTGGTGGTTGATTGGAGGACAGGACTCAGGTTGTTTCAGACTGCATGTAAGTGTCCAGGGTGGAGAACGAATCTGGATGGCATCGTGGCCCATGCACGGTTTTGTTGGGCTCCATAGGGCGTGATTTCCTCTGCAGGGCAGGGAAAGTCCTGTGCAGTGGCTCTAGAGACCTCAATCTGGAGGGATTGCATTCCAGGACTCAAGGGATGGAATTCTGAAAGCCTAAGTTCAGTGTACGGTTAGGTTGTAGGGAATGGATCCCTGATCTGCAGATTCTGAGGTGAGCTCCCCAGAATATGAAGTTAGGGTGAGTGTCAGGCATTCGCTCAAACCAGACTAGAATTTGTGTCTACTAAGGCTGCTGAATGTGTTTGTCATGGCCACTCCTGTGGCCATGGAGTTTTCTCCTGCTCGGGGGGGTTCGTGGAGCTCCAAATAGTATGATTTAATTCTGGGGGAGATGTGGAGTCCTGTTGTATGGTACAGATGTTCCCATATGGAGGGATTTGAGAGCAGGACTCTGTATGGATGCCGGAAAACCCATCCTGGGTTTAGCATTAGGGACTAGGGGCAGGGCAGGCTGCTCAGGCTGAGAGACAGAATGTGCATTAGTGTCCAGGTTCGGGTTCCATCAAAGGGTGTGGCCTCATTGGCCATACATGTTTCTCCTAATCTTGGGGTTTTTGAATCTCCAATGAGAACATATTCCTTCTCTAGGTTAGGCAGAGTTCTTTGGTGTGGTTCCTTGGTTCTCTATCTTGAGAAATTGTGGACCAGACCATTGGACAGAAGACTGAAAACCTATGCCAAGGGTAGAGTTAGGGCCTAGGTCATGGCAGGCCCAATCTACAAATGCTGAGGCGAAATCCTGGAGATCTGAGGTTAAGGTGACAGGACGTCACTCAGGTCTGAGTTTGTGTCCATTCAATCTGCCGAATGTGTGGGTGGTCTCATGGGGCCACAGAGTTTTCTTGAGCCATGGCCCAGACCTCCTGTCACCCTCTAAGATAGCCAGCAACATATCCAGCATATAAGACATGCCATGGCCTTAGGTCATCATCTCTACCCAAACTGGGTTTACAGGCATTTGTCCCCAGATCTTATCTCAAATCCCTGAACATGGGGGTACCTGATGCACAAAACAGTACTCCTCTTTCCTCATGAGAGGAAACCTTGCCTTTGCGGTGAGGGTAAAACACTCAGAATAGGAGGAACCTGCATGGAACATGAGGCCACGCCCACACTTGAGGGTGGCTTGGGAACAAACACGCATTGAGATCCTCAGGCTGAGCCATATTTTCATACAAGGCCCAACAGTAGTTGGACAAGGAGTCTGCAATTTAGGCTTGCCATGCCCCTAGGGCATAATCCTAACCAAAGGCGAGGTTTTCCAGGAGCCCATATCCAGTGTCCTGCTCTGGATCTCTCTTTTCAGGAGACCCCTGAGACACAAATAGGACTCCTCCCTTCCTGAAGCATGACCCCAAACTATTGGGAGCTGTGCAAATCCTCACAGAAGGAGAATCTTCCATGTCCCCATGAGGCCACATCTACATTCCAAGGCCATCTTAGACACAAAATCCAGAGACAAAAGCCAGGATTACTGCCTCACACTCACCCTAATTTCAGATTCCAAGGAGCACCCCTCAGGGTCTTTAGATCAGGCATGCCATACCCTCGGCCCTAACCCTAAACTGAGTTTGTGTTTTCAAACTTCTGTCCCCAGAGCCCTGGCCCACATACTCTCCAGGCTAGTGCCTCCAAAGCCATACCGCAGTACTGAGCCTCCCATCCCAAAGGAAACTATGCCCTTTACAGTTTCCTAAACCCTGCATATTAGGAGAAACCTGCAATGCCCTCAAAGCCAACATAATTTTGTAAGCCGACCTGGAAATAATGCGCACTTTGACACATCCTGAGCACCTATATCCAGTCAGACACCCAAGTACATGGCCTAGAGACAGGAGATTGAAATTAACGTCTCTAGTACCTAATCTAAACCCTAGCATTGGTTTTTAGGCATCTGTCCCCAGAGACCTGGTCTTAATACCAACATAACGGGGTCCCTGAGGCACAAAACAGAACACCTCCTGTCCCAGAAGGGAAGTTTGCTATATGGAGCTGTGACAAAGACTCAGGGGAGGAGAATCCTGTATGGTCCCTGAGCAATGGCCAAAATCCAAGGTGTCCCTAGACACAAACCTGCATTGTGACCCATCAGTATGAGATTCCATTTCAACTCAGCGCCCTGGGTAGTTTGCCCCAGAGCCAGCAGATCGAACCTGTCATGTGATTTCTAGGCATCCATGTGCTATCAAATCATTCCATATGGGGAACAATGCAGCCATCAAACAGGACACCCCTGCCTTGCAGAAGGAAACCCTGCTGTTTGGAGCATCTCACAACACCCAGACTGGGAATACCTCCATGGGCTCATGAGGCCACCTCTTCCTTAGGATGTCATCATGGACACAAACTACAGCCTGAGAAAAGGTCTGATACTAGCCCTTACCTCAGATGCTGGAGATGTTGAATCAGCCTTTGCAAATTGGGCCTACCATACCCTAGGCCCTAACCCTAACCCTAACTTGTGTTTTCAGTCTTCTGTCCTGAGAGTCCTGTTGTACAAGCCCTCCATATTGGGAATTCTGCGGTCAGAACTCAGCACACTGCCTGCCTTTCAGAAGGCAAAAGTGGCCCCTGGGACAGTACAAAAAACCCCAAAGAGGATCAACCTGCATGACCTGTTAGGGCAAAGAAATTTCATAGGCCATTGGTGCACTAATGATCTTTCTGGCACAGCTAAGCCCTGACCCCCTGACAGCCACCCATGAAGCTGGCTGCCTATCCAACAGATCGTACCTGCCATGATCCTAGGTGATCATCTCTACCCAACCTGGTTTTATAGGCCTGGGTCACCAGAGGCCTGGGCTCAAATCTCTGCATATTGGGAATCATTATCCACAAATTAGAAATCCACCTTCCCTGAAGCAGGAAACCTTGTTATTGGGATGTGTGTAAAACCCTCAGAATATGAGAAACCTGCAGGGCCCATGAGGCCCCACCCACTCTTGAAGGCCACCCTGGGCAAATCCCGCATTGTGACCCTCATGTGAGCCATGTTTCCAACTAAGCACCCTCAACATCTTGACCTAGAGTCAGCATATGAGGCCTGCCATGACCCTAGGCCCAAATCCTAACCCAAGGTTGGGTTTCTAGGCATCCATACACAGAGCCTTACTCTCGAATCCCTCTTTTTAAAATTTTATTTATTATATACAGAAATCACATGTAGTCAGAGGCAAGCAGAGAGAAAGGAGGAAGCAGGCACCATGCTGAGCAGAAAACCTGATGTGGGGCTCGATCCCAGGACCCTGAGATCTTGACCTGAGCTGAAGGCAGAGGTTTAAACCACTGAGCCACCCAATTGCCCCTCTCAAATCACTCTTTAATGGGGATCCCTGAATTTGAAAACAAGATGCCCCCTACCCCCCCAATGACAGCATGCTATTTGGAGCTGTGCAAAAATCCCCAAAAAGGGGGAATGGGAATCTTCATGACCTCCTTCCATAGAAGGTTCCCTATCTAAGGTTTAGATGCAGCTCCAAATAGCATTGTTTTCTTCTGTGGACAGGCAGTGTTATGTTCTGTCGTTCAAGGATCCCCCAAATGTTTGAGTTCGAGACAAGACCTCTGGGGACTGATGCCTGAAAACCTAAGCTAGTGTACAGATTCAGATTTAGGGTCATGTCAGGTTCAATATTCAGTCCCTGGGGCCATCTACCTGGGTGTCTGACAGGAGGTAGTTGCTCAGGTTGTGTCAGACCTCGCAATTTTTTCAGAGCATCCTAAGATATTGGGGTAGCCTCAGGGACCTTCTAGGTTTCTCCTCATTGAGGTTTCTTGAAGCCATAAAGTGCCCAACTTCCTTCTGGAGGGCAAGCCCAGTCCTGTGAAGTGACTATGGAATACTCAGGCTGGAGTGATTATGGGGCAGGAGTCTGGGGACAGAAATCTGAAAACACCAGTTAGGGTTAGGATAATGGCTGATGGTATGGCAGGCCCAATATGCAGACCCTGAGTTGAGCTCCTCAGGATCTGACATTCAGGTGAGTGTGAGGCAGAAACTCAGGCCTTGGCTCTGGTTTTTGTGTCTGAGAAGGGCGCAAAATGTAAAGGGGACCTCTTGAAGCCATGGAAGATTCTCCCTCATTGGTGGCTTTTCACAGCTGCAAATAGCATTCTGTCATTGTGGGGGAAATTCTGTTTTCTGATTCAGGGGTCCACATGAGGAGGGATTCAAGAGCAGGGTTCTGTGTATATGTGCCTAGAAGTCCAACTAGGGTCACCACAAGCCTCATATGCTGCCTCAAGGTTGTGATACTGATGGGGCTTAGTTGAAAATGTTTCTCAGGCTGAGGGTCACAATTCAGGATTGTGTCTAGAGTGGCCTTTAACAGTGGGCAAGGCCTCATGGGCCACCCAGGTTTCTCCTACTCTGAAGGTTTTACACACATCCCAATAGCAAGGTTTCTTGCTGCAGGTCTGGAATTCCAGTTTGTGGATCATGTTCCCCCATATGCAGGGATGTGAGACCAGGTCTCTAAAGACAGTTGTTTATAAACCCAGGTTATGTAGAGATGATCGCTTAGACTATCCAGTCTGTTTTGCTGGTTAGGGTGCTATCTACCTTGGTGGCTGACAGGAGTCAGGGCCCAGGCTTTGGCGACAGAATATTAGTGCTCAGTGCACTTTATGAAATTGCAGTACCCTCGCGGGCCATACAGGTTGATCCTCCTTTGGGATTTTTGTGCAGTATCAATGTGCACTTATTCTTTCTGAAAGGCATGCAGAGTGCTGCGTTGGGACTCCAAAATTCCCAACCTGGAGGACTCTGGGGACGGAAGAATGAAAACACAAGCTAGGGTTAGTTTCAAGGCCTAGGGCATGGCAGCTTCAATCTCTAGAGCCTGAGACCAGGTCACCAAAATCAGAAGTACGGCCTAGTGTCCGGTGTCCACTCAGGCTGAAGTTTGTGTCAAGGAGGGCCAGCTAATGGAGGGGTGGCCTCAGTAAGCCATGCAGGTTTTCCCAGTTTGGGGCTTGGTGTGGCTCTAAACAGCAAGAGTCTCTTCTTTGGGACAGTGGGAGTGCTGATTTAAGGCTCAAGGGTCCCCCATATGGACCGACTTGAGAGCAGGTTATACATTTGGACGCCTGAACAGTGCAACTAAGGTACCCATTGCAGCCGAGGGACAAGGCAGGTCCGATCTGCTGGCTCTGGGGTGAGCTACCCAGGGGGCTGAGTTGAAAAGGAGTCTCATACTGACAAGGCAGGTTTCTGTCCAGAACTACCTTCAAATGTGGTGGTGGCTTCAGGGGCAATGGAGGATTCTACTATCCTGAAGGTTTGACATAGTTCCCAAGAGCAAGGTTTCCTTCTGGGGACAGGAATTTTTGTTTCTGTGGCTCGGGTATCCCCCAAGCACTGGCATTCAAGACCAGGCCTCAGTGGACAGATGCCCTATAACCTAAGCTAGGGTACAGATTAGAGCCTAGTGGCATGTCAGGCTCAGTCTTCTGTTTCTTTGACCTGGGTGCCTGATGGGAGGTAGTTGCTTAGAGTGTGTCAGACTGTGCATTTTATCCTGGGCTACCTATAAAATTAGGATAGTCTCAGGGGCCTTGCAGGTTTTTTCTAATCTTGACGGGTCCTGAATCTCTAAGGGGGCATAACTGCCTTCTGGAGGGCAAGCACAGTACTGTGATTTGTGTATGGAATACCCAGGTTGGAAGGTTTGTGGGGCATGATTCTGGAGACAGAAGTCTGAAAACACGAACTAGGGTTAGGATTAGGGCAGAGGGTATGGCAGGCCCCATTTGCAGACCCAGAGGGAGCTCCTCAGAATCTGAAATTTGGGAGAGGGTGAGGTGGTAGCTGAGTCCTTGTCTCTGGATTTTGTGTCTAGGATGATCATGGAATGTAGGGGTAGCCTTATGGGACCTTGGAAGATTGTCCCTCTCTGGGAATTTTGCCTGGCTCCCAATAGTTTGGTGTTATACCAGAAGAAGGGAGGAGTCTTGTTTTCTTATTCAGGGATACCAGAGCAGGTCTCTGAGTACAGGTGCCCACATAATCCACCTTGGGTTAGGATTTTGGCCCATCAGAATGGTAAGCCTGATATGTGGCCTCTTGTTGCTGCTTCTGAAGTGCCTCATTTGAAAATGGGGCTCAGAATGGTGGTTACAATGTGTGTTTCTGCCCAAGGCATCCCTCAACAGTTGGCGTAGCCTCATGGACCATGGAGGATTCTCCTACCCTGAGGGTATGACACCCATCCCAACAGCAAGGTTTCTTACTATGGGGAAGGAGGACTTCTGTTTTTGCATCAGTTTCCCTCATATTCAGGCATTTGAGGTAAGATCTGGGGACAGATGCCTAAAAACCCAGGTTGGGTAGATATGATGGCCTAGGGGATTGCAAATCTGAATTGCTGGATATGCGGGTAGCTGTCTGGATGGCTGATGGGGGTTCTGGTCTCTGGTTTTACCAGACAGATCATTGGTGCACAGGGCGGCCTATGAAATTCAGGTGCCATTGAGGGCCGAGCAGGTTGACTCCCTTTTGGAGTTTTTGGTAAGACCCATAGGTCACATTTCCCTTCTGGTGGGCAGGCAGAGTGCTGCATTGTCGCTCCAGAAATCCCAGTCTAGAGAGCTTGTGGGCCAGGAGTGTGAGAATGGAAGTCTGAGAAACTAGGATTAGTTTTAGGGCAGTTCGCATGGCAGCCCCAATCTGTAGAGGCTGAAGTGAGTCTCTAGTATCTAAATAAGGATGACAGTCAGATGTTCCCTCAGGCTAGACTATTTGTCTATCATGGCCTCCTAATGGAGGGAAGGCTTCATGAAACCATGGAGGTTTTCCCACTCTGGGAATTGTGAGCTTTACCAAAAAGAAAGGTTTTCTGCTACTGGACAGTGGGAGTCCTGCTTGATGGCTCAAGGGTCCCAAATATGGAAAGATTCGAGAGCAGGTCTCTACATATGGATGCCTGTAAACCACACCTCACATTACCATTGCCTCAGAACAAAGTAGGTTCAATCTGCTGGCTCCGGGGTGATATACCCGAAGGGCTAGGTTGAAATAAAGTCTCATGCTGATGCGTCATAATGCTGGCTTGTGTCCAGGGAGAAGGGAGACCTTTCAATGTGGTGGTGGCTCAGGATCCATGCAGGATTCATTTATGCTGAGAGTTTTACACAGTTTCAAATAGCAAGATACAATTCTGGGGTCAAGAGGTATTCTGTTGTGTGCCTCAGGAACCCCCCCCCCATATATTGGTATGTGAGACCAGGTCTCTTGGGATAGATGCCAGAAAACCTAAGATAGGGCTCAAATTAGGGCCTAGGGACATGCAGGGTCAGCCTTTTGTCTCTTGGGCCATCTACCTGCAAGTCTGACTGGATGTAGGTGTTCAGGGTGTTTCAGAGCATGCATTTTTTTCCTCAGCAGTCTACGAATTTGGGGTGGCCTCAGGATCCTTGCAGGTTTCTTCTAATCTGGAGGATTTGGCAAGGTAAAAGGCACAAATTTCTTTGCGAGGGAAGCACAGTTATGTGGTGTGGCTCTGGATGCCCCATTTTGGAGATTTGTCGGGGAGGACTCTGGGACAGAAGTGAAAACAAAAACTCGGGTTAGGGTTCGGCCTGAGGGTATGGTAGACCCGATCGGCAGACCCTGAGGGGAGCTTCATGGGTTCTGAAATTAGGGCGAGAGTGAGGTGCTAGCTCAGGCTTTTGTCTCTGGATTTTGTGTCTAGTATGGCCAAGGAATATAGGGGTGGCATCATGGGACCATGGAAGAGTCTCCTTCTCTGGGGATTTTCCCTGGATCCCAATAGTTTTGAGTCATTCTGAGGGAAGGGAGAAATTCTGTTTTCTCTCTTAGTGGTCCCCCAATAGAGGGTTCCAGAGCAGGGCTCTGAGTACCGGCACCTGGGAACACAACTTAGGTTAGAATTGGGGCTTAGGGGCATGGCAAGCCCGATATGTGGGCTCTTTGTCCAGCTACTGAGAGGCCTAATTTGAAAACATGGCTAAGGCTGAGGGTTACAATGAGTGTTTGTGCCTATGCTGGCCCTTCAGAGCATCATGGCCTCATGGACCATGCAGGTATTCCCTGCCCTGAGGGTTTTACAACCATCCCAACAGCAAGGTTCCGTGCTATGGGGAAGGAGGACTTCTGTTTTATGCACCAGGTTCCCACATATGCAGGGAATTGAGCTAAGGTCTGGGGACAGATTCCTGAAAACACAGGTTGGGTTAGGGTTAGGGTTAGTGTTAGGGTTAGCCTAGGGCCATGGTAGGTGTGATCTGTTGGATAGGCCACCAGTTCTCTGGATGACAGATGGGAGGTTTGGGCTCAGACTCTCTCAGATTGAGAATTGGTGCACAAGGCAGCCTATGAAATTGGGGTGTCATCAAGGACCATGCAGGTTGATCCCCGTTTGGGATTTTTGGGCAGCCCCATGTGGTAATGTTTTTCTTATGATAGGCAGACAGAGTGCTGCATTGTGGCTCCAGAAATCCCAAATGGGAGGACAGGTGGGCAAAGAGTGTGAAGACAAGTCTGAAAAGAAGCTTGGGTTAGGTTTAGGGCCTAGGGCATGGCAGGCCCAATCTGCAGAGGCTGAATCAAGATCTACAGCATCTGAAGTCATCGCGAGTGTCGGACATTTGCTCAGGCTAGAGTTTGTGTCCATGATGGTTGCCTAGTAGAGGGGTGGCCTCATGAGGCCATGGAGGTTTTCAAAGTCTGGGGCTTTGAGCTACTCCAAACGCCAAGTTCTTCAGAACACGGGGACTTTGTTTGATGACTCATGGGTACACCATATGGAAGTATTTGAGAACAGGGCTTTACCTATGGATGCCTGGAAACCCCACCTCATGTTATCATTGATGCCTAGGAACATGGCAATTTCGATCTGCTGGCTATGGGCCGAGCTACTCAGGGGGATGAGTTGAAATGGAGTCTAATGCTGATGGATTACAGTGCTGGTTTCTGTCCCAGGAGACCTTGGAATGTGGTGGTGGCTGAGGGCCATGTAGGATTATCCTACCCTGAGTATTTATTTATACAGCTCCAAATAGCAAGGTTCCCTTCTGGGGACAGGAGGTGTTTTGCTTTGTGCCTCAGATGACCCCAAATATGCTGGTATTGAAAACAAGCCTCTGATGACATAAGCCTGAAAACCTAAGCTAAGGATCAGTTTAGGGCATAAAGTCTTGTCAGGGCCAATCTTCTGTCTCCTGGGCAATTGACCTGGGTGTCTGACTGGATATTAGTCCACAGGGTTTGTCAGACTGGACATTTTTATGCAGGGTGCCCTATGAAATAGGGGTGGCCTCGAGCACCTTTCTGTTTTCCCCTAATCTGTAGGATTTTGGCAACTGTGATGGGCAGAGTTTCCCTCAGGAGGGCAGGCACACTTCTGTGGTGTGGCTACAGTACTGAGCCTCGGCCTGGAGGGTGTGTGGACCAGGGCTTTTGGGACAAAAGTGTGAAAACAAAAACATGGGTTGTGTTTAAGGACGAGGTGATGGCAAGCATGATCTGCAGACCCTGAGGGGATCACCTCATGATCTGAAATTAGGGCGAATGTCAGGCAGTAGCTCAGATTTTCATTTTTGGATTGTGTGTCTAGGATGGCTGTGGATGTAGGGTTGGCCTTATGGGGCTATGGAACATTCTCCCTCTCTGGTGATTTTGCCTGGCTCCCAATAGTTTTGTGTCATTCTGAAGGAAAGGGGGAGTCCTTTTTTTGTTTTTTGTTTGTCTTGTTTTGTTTGTTTTGTTTTGTTTTGTCTCAATGGTCCTGCAAAAAGGATTCCATAGCTGGGCTCTGGGTATGGGCTCCTGGAAAACTCCACTGTGGGTTATGATTTGGGCTTAGGAACATGGCAAGCATGTATGTATGCAAGCATGTATGCTCACTCTTAGTCCAAGCACTTAGGGGCTTTATTTGACAAAGTGGCTCAGGATGAGGGTCACAATCAGTGTTTGTGCCCAATATGGTCCTCCAGAGTGGGAGTGGCCCCTTGGACCAAGCAGGTTTCTCTTACCATGAGGGTTTGACACCCATGTTAGGGTTAGGGCCGAGGTTAAGGTGGTCCGATCTGCAGACCCCAAGGGGAGATCCCCAGGATCTGAAATTAGGGTGAGTGTGAGGTTGTAGCTCAGGCTTTTGTCTCTGGATTATAGAAGCAATGTAGGGGTGGCCTTGGAAGATTCTCTATCTCCGGGGATTCTGCCAGGCTCTCTGTAATTTGGTGTCATTTTAGGGGAAGGGAAGAGTTATGTTTTGTGTCTCAGGGGTCCAACCAAAAAAAGGAATTCCCAGAGACAGACTCTGGGTTCAGTTGCCTAGAAAACACCACTGTGTGTTAGGATTTGGGCCTAGGAGCAAGGCAGCCTCAATATGTTGGCTCTTAGTCTAGCTCCAGAGAGGGCCTTACTGAAAATAGGCTCAGTCTGAGGGTCACAATGCATGTATGTGCCCAGGGCGGCCCTCATGAGTGGACATGTCTTTACTGGCCATGCAGGTTTCTCTTACTCAGAGAGTAAGAACAGTAAGTTTTCCTGTTATGGGGAAGAAGGAGTACTCGTTTATGCATCATATTTCCCCATATGCAAGGATTTGAAATAAGGTCGGAATACAGATGCCTGTAAAGCAAAAGGTTGGGAGAGATGATAGCATAGTGCCATTGGAGGTCCCATCTTCTGGATATGCGGCCAGCTGTCTGGGTTGCTGATGGTAGGTCTGGGCTCAGGCTGTGTCAGACAGAGCATTAGTGCACAAGGCAGCCTGTGCAGTTGGTGTGCCCTCGAGGGTCGTGCAGGTGGGTCCTCATTTGGGAATTTGGGGCAGCCTCATAGGGCATTTATTTCTTCTTGTGTGCAGGAAGAGTGCTGCATTGTGTTTCCAGAATTCCCAATCCGGAGGGTTTGTGGGTCAAAATTGTGGTGATGGAAGTCTGAAAACACAAGCTTGGGTTCGGTTTAGGGCATGACAAACCCAATATGTAGTAGCTGAATTGAGGTCTCCAACATCTGAAGTCAGAGCGAGTGTGAGATGCTCGCTCAGGCTGGAGTTTGTGTTCATTATGGCCACCAAATGGGCGAGTGGCCTCATGAGGCGATGGAGGTTTTCCCATGCTAGTGGTTGTGAGTTGTCCCAAATAGCAATTTTTCCTTTTGCAGGACAGAGGAGGTTCTGTTTGATAGCTCCAGAATACCCCATATGGAAGTATTTGAGATCAGGGTTCTACGTATTGATGCCAGGAAACCCCACCTTGCATTACCATGCACCTTAGGAACATGGCATGTTTGATCTGCTGGCACTATGGTTAACTACCCTGGGGGCTGACTTGAAGTAGAGTCTCATGCTGATGGGTCTCAAAGAAGATTTGTGTTCATGGAGACCTTGGAATGTAGCAGTGGCTCAGGTGCCATGCAGGATTCTCTTACCCTGAGGACTTGACACAGCTGCAAATAGCAAAGTTTCCTACTGGGGACAGCAGGTGTTTGGTTTGTGGCATGGGGAACCCCCCCCCCATATGTTGGTATTGGAAAACAGGTGTCTGGAGAATGCCTGAAAACCTATGCTAGGGTTAAGATTAAGGCCTAAGGGCATGTCAGGTTCAAGTTCAATATTCTTTCTCTAGGAACCATTTGCCTTGGTGTCTGACTGGAGGTAGGTGCTCAGGGTGTGTCAGACAGTGCATTTTTTTCCAGAGTAGCCAACGAATTTGGCGTGGCTTTGGGGGCCTTGCATATTTCTCCTAATCTCAATGGTTTTGGCAACTGTGATGGACACAGTATCCTTCAGGTGGACAGCCACAGTCCTGGATAGTGGCTTCAAAAGCCCCATCCTGGAAGGCATGTGGCCAGGGTGTTGGGGACAAAAGCCTGAGAACACAAACTCAGTTTAGGTTTAAGGCCAAGGTAATGGCAGACCCTATCTGCAGACTCTGAGGGGAGCTCCTCAGGACCTGAAATTAGGGTGAGTGTGAGGCGGTAGCTCAGGCTTTTGTCTCTGGATTGGGTGTCTAGGATGGCCGCGGAATGCTGGGGTGGCCTCATGTGTCCATGGAGGATTTTCCTTCTCTGGGGTTTCTTCCCAGATCCTAATAGTTTGGTGTCATTCTGGGGGAAGGGAAGAGTCCTGGTTTTGTTGTTGTTGTTGTTGTTTGTCTTTGTTTGTTTGTTTGTTTTTCTGTCTCTGGGGTCCTCCTAAAACAGATTCCAGAAATGGGCTCTAGATACAGGAGCCTGGAAAACCACACCGTGTATTATTATTTGGACCTAGGGGCATGGAGGCCCGATATGTGGGCTCCAGATACCGAGGGGGGTTATTTGAAAACGGACTCAGAATAAGGGCCAAAATGCATCTTTGTGCCCAGGGTGGCCCACATGTGTGGGCGTGGCCACAGACTCTATGCAGATTTCTCCACTGAGCAAGGTTTCCTGCCATGGGGAAAGAGGAATTCTCTTTTATGCATCCTGTTCCCCCATATGAAGGGATTTGAGCAAAGGTCTTGGGACAGATGCCTGAATAACCAGGATGGGAAAAGATGACAGCCTAGGGCCATGGTAGGTCCAATCTCCTGGATATACGTTCCACTAATTTGGTGGCTAGTGGGAGGTCTGGACTCATGCTGTGTTAGACAGAGAATTATTGCACAGGGCAGCCTATAAAATTGGGGTGCCATCAAGAGACGTGAAGGTTGATTCTTATTTGGGTTTTCTGGGTAGCCCCATAGGACACTTTTTTCTTCTGGTGCGCAGGCAGCCTGTTGAGATGTGGTTCCAAAATTCCCAATCTGGAGGGCTTGTGGGCCAGGAGTGGGATGACAGAAGTCTGAAAACACAGGGTAGGGTTCAGTTCAGGGCCAAGTGCATGGCAATCCCCAACTGCAGTGGCTGTTTAGAGATCTACAGGATCTGATGTAAGGGGAGGTGTCAGACGTTAATTTCGGCTGGAGTTTGTGTCCATGATGGCCAATGAATGGAGGGGTAGCCTCATTAGACCATGTAGGTTTTCCCACGCTGGGGCTTGTGAGCAGCTTCAAACACCAGTGTTTTTTTTCTGTGGAACAGGGGGAGTCCTGTTTGAGGGCTCCATGGTCCCCCATATGGAAAGATTCGATTGCAGGGTTCTATGCATGGATAGCTGGGAAGCCTACCTTGCATTACCATTGCAGCCTAGGAACATGACAGGTTCTATCTGGTGGATCTGAGTACAACCACCCAGGGTGTTGAGTTGAAATGGAGTCTCATACTCATGGGTCACAATGTGGGTTGGTATCCAGGGAGATCATGGGATGGGGCGGTGGCTCAGGAGCCATACAGGATTTCTTACCCTGATGTTTTGACATAGGTCCCAAGAGCAAGTTTACCATCTGGGGACAGAAGGTGTTCTGTTTTGTGGCTCATTCAACAAGGACCACATGTTGAATGATATGTTGGTATTCGAGAACAGGTCTCTGGGGAGATGCCTGAAAACCTATGCTAGGGTATAGATTATGTCCTAGGGGCATGTCGGTTTCAATCTTCTGTCACTAGTCCATTTACCTGGGTGTCTGCAGGAAGCAGCTGTTCAGGGTTTGTCAGACTACACATTTTTGTCCACAGAAGCCTACAAAATTGGGGTGGCCTCATGGCCTTGCAGGTTTCTCCTAATAAGGAGGGTTTCTGCAACTGTGAATGGCAGAGTTTCCTTCTGAAGGGCAGGCACAATTCTGCAGTGTGGCTCTGGAGTCCCATCCTGGAAGGCATGTTGGCCAGGGCTTGGAGGACAGAAGTCTGAAAACACAAACTTGGGTTAGGGTTAGTGCCGAGTTTATGGCAGGCTCAATCCGCAGACCCTGAGGAAAGCTCCTTGGGATCTGGAATTTGGGCGAGTGTGAGGTTTTAGCTCAGTCTTTTGCTTCTGGTTTTTGTATCTGTGTCGGGCACAGAATATTGGGGTCGTCTCGTGAGGCCATGAAATATTCTCTCTCTCTGGGGATTTTGCCCAATCCCAATGGTATGTTGTCATTCTGGGGGAAGGGAGGAGTCCTGTATTCTCTCTAAAGTTCCCCCTAAAAAAAGAGATTTCAGAGCAGGTATGGGTGCCTGGATAGGCCCAACTTGGGTCAGGATTTTGTCCTAGGGGCCTGGCAAGCCCGATATGCAGGCTCATGATGCAGCTACCAAGGGGCCTTCTTTGAGAACAAGGCTCAGGCTGAGGGTAACAGTGCGTGTTTTTGCCCATGGCAGTCCTACAGAGTGGGCGTAGCCTCATAGGACCTGCAAGTTATCTCTACTCTGAGGGTTTGACACCCAGCCCAACAACAAGGCTTGACAAAAGAGTTCTGTTTGGGGCATCATGTTCCCTCATAGGCAGGGATTTGAGATAAGGTCTGGGGAAAGATACCTGAACACTGAGGTAGAGTAGAGATGATGGCGAAGGGACATGGCAGGTCTGATTTGCTAGATATGTGCCCAGAGTGTGGGTGGCTTATGAGAGGTCTGGTACAGTGCTGCCTATGAAATTTGGGTGCCGCTTAAGACCATGCAGGTAGATTCTCATTTGGGGATATTGGGAAGCCCCTTAGGGCACTTCTTTCTGGTGGACAGGCAGAGTGCTGCATTGTGGCTCCATAATTCCCAATCTGGAGGACTTGTGCACCAGGGGTATGAAGCTGGAATTCTGAAAACACAAGCTAGTGTTAGTTTTAGGGCCTAGGGAAGGTCAGGCCAAATCTGCAAAGTCTGAATAGAGTTCTCCAGCATGTGAAGTGCAGGCGAGTGTCAGATGTTCACAGGCTAGAGATTGTGTCCATGATGGCTGCTGCATGGAGGGGTGGCCTCATGAGGCCATGGAGGTTTTCCCACTCTTGGGGTTGAGAGGTTCTTCAAACATGAAGGTTTCCTTCTGTGGGACAGATGGTGTCCTGTTTCCAGGCCCAAGTTTCCCCTATACCCAATGATTTGAGAGCAGTCTCTATGTATAGATGCCTAGAAACCCCTTGTCGTGATCCCACTGGTGCCTAGGAACAAAGTAGTTTCAATAGCTGTCTCTGGGGCAAGATACCCAGGGGGATGAGTTGAAATGGAGTCTCTATGAGTGTTTGTGTCCATGGACACCTTTGTATGTGGCAGCGGCTCATGGAACATGCAAGATTCTTCTACCCTGAGGGTTTAACACAGCTTGAATAGCAAGGTTTCCTCCTGGGGACAGGAGATGTTCCTTTTTGGGCCACTGGGACCCCCCATATGTTGGTATTTGAGACCAGTTATTTTGCACAGATGCTATAAATCCTAAGCAAGGGTGCAGATTACTGCCTAGGGGTATGTCATGTTCAATATTATGTCTCTGGGGCCATCTGCCTGGGTGTCTCACTGGATGTCTGTGCATAGGGTGTGTCAGACTACACAGTTTTATCAAAAGCAGCCCTCGAAATTGGGGTGGCCTTGGGAGCCTTGCAGTTTTATCCTAATCTGGATGGTTTTGGCAACTGTAAAAGACACAATTTCCTTCAGAAGGTAGGCACAGTCCTGAGATGTGGCCCAGGAGTCCTGGAGGATGTGTTATCAAGGGCTCTAGGGACATAAGTGTGAAAAACAAATTTGAGTTAGGATTAGAGCCGAGGGATGGCAGTCCTGAACCGTAGTCCCTCGGGGGAGCTTCTCAGGATCTGAAATTAGGGCGAGTGTGAGGCAGTAGGTCAGGCTTTTGTTTCTGGATTTTGTTTCTAGGATGACCACAGAATGAGGGTATGGCCTCTTGGGGACATGGAAGATTCTCCCTATCTGGAGATTTTGCCTGGATCTCAAGAATTTGGTGTCATTCTGTGGGTAGGATGGAGTCCTGTTTTCTGTCTCAGAAGTCCCCCAAAAAGAGGGATTCCAGAGCAGGGGTCTTTGTACTGGAGCCTGGAAAACCCCAATTTGGGTTAAGATTTGGGCCTAGGGGTTGTGCACGCCCAATATGTGAGCTCTTGGTCCAGCTACCGAGGGACTTTACTTGATGGGGATCAGGCTGAGGGTCACAATGCGAGTTGTGCACAAGGCAGCCACTAGACATCATGGCGCCTCTAGGCCATGCAGGTTTCTGCTACTCTGAGTGTTTGAAACCAATCTCAACAGCAAGGTTCACTACCATTGGGAAGGAGGAGATCTGCTTTGCGCATCATGTTCCCCCATATTCAGGTATTTGAGACCAGGTCTGGGGACTGATGCCTGAAAAACCTGGATGGGTATATATGAAGGCCTAGGGCCATGGCAGGTCTGATATGCTGGATACAAAGCCAGCTGTCTGGGTGGATGATGGGAGGTCTGGGCTCAGGCTGTGTCAGACAGAGCATTAGTAAAGAGGGTGGCCTAGAAAATTGGGATACCACCTTGGAATGTGCAGATTTATCCTCATTTGGGGTTTGGGCAGCCCCATATGGCAATTTTTCCTTCTTCTGGGCAAGCAGAGTGCTGCATTGTGCCTCCAGAATTTTCAATCTGGAGGACCTGTAGGCCAGAAGTGTGATGATGGAAGTCTGAAAACACAAGCTAGGGTTAGGTTTATGGCCTAGGCTGTGGCAGGCTGAATCTGCAGAAGCTGAATCGAGATTTCCAGAATTTGAAGTAAGGGTGAGTGTCAGACCTTTGTCAGGCTGGTGTTTGTGTCCATGATGGCTGTGTATTGGAGGGTGGCCTCATGAGGCCATGGAAGTTTACCAGGCTGTGGGATGTGAGCTGCTCCAAAAAGCATGATTTCCTTCTGTGGGACTGGGGATGTCCTGTTTGATGGCCCAAGTGTCACCCATATGGAAATATATGAGAACAGGGCTCTACATATGAATGTCTGGAAACACCACCTAGCGCTCCTATGGGAGGAACAAGGAAGGTTCAAGGAACAAGGAACAAGGAAGGTTCAACCTGATGCCTCTGGGGCTAGGTACCCAGGAGGATGAGTTCAAATGGAGGCTCATAAGGATGTGTCACAATGTGGGTATGTGTCTGCAAAGACACAGTGGCTGCAGTGTTTCCAATATGGAATGATTCAATAGCACAGATCTGTGCATGGATGCCTGGAAAGCCCACCACATGTTACCATTGCAGCCTAGGAACATGGCAGGTTTGATCCACTGGCTCTGGGGCAAACTACCCAGGGGGTTGAGTTGAAATGGTGTCTCATGCTGATGCGTCACAATGCAGGTTTTTGTCAAGGGACACCTTGGATTTTGGCCATGGTTCAGGGACCATGCAGGATTCTCCTCCCCTGAGTCTTTGACACAGTTGCATATAGCAAGCTTCCCTCCTGGGACAGGAGGTGTTCTGTTTTGTACTTCAGGGACCCCGCTATGTTGGTATTCAGACCAGCTCTGTGGGGACAGATGCCTGAAAACCAATGCTAGGCTTTAGATTAAATACTAGGGAAATGTTAGTTTCAATATCCTGTCTCTAGGCCATGTACTTGGGTTTGTGACTGGATGCAAGTGCTCAGGATGTGTCAGAGTACACATTATTTCCAGGTTGGCTTACAAAATTAGGGTGGCTTTGAGGGCATTGCAGGTTTCTTCTAATATGCAGGATTTGGGCAACTGTAAAAGGCATAGTTTCCTTCAGATAGGGAGTCTCAGTCCTGCAGTGTGACTCTGGAGGCACCAGCTTGGAGGCATTGTGGGCCAGGGCTCTGGGGACAGAAGTCTGAAAACACAAATTCAGTTTAGGGTTAGGGCCAAGGGTATGGCATGCCTGATCTGCAGACCCTGAGGGGAGCTCCTCAGAATATGAAATTAGGAAGAGTGTGAGGTGGTAGCTCTGGCTTTCATCTCTGGATTTTGTGTCTTGGATGGCTGCGGAATGTAGATGTGGCCTCATGGGGTTATGGAAGATTCTCCCCCTGGATTTGCCAGGCTCCCAATTGTTTGGTGCCATGCTTCGGGAATGGAGGAGTCCTGTTTTTTATCTCAGGGGTCCCCCTGAAAGAGAGATCCAGAGGAGGACTCTGGGTATGGGATCCTGGAAAACCTCCCCTTTGGTTAGGATTTTCCCCTTGTGGCTTGGCAAGCCTTAATTGCAGATTCCTAGTCCAACTAATGTTGGGCATTACATGAAAACACGGCTCAGCTTAAGGATCTCAATGCGTGTTTGTGCCCAAGGCCACCCTTAAGCATGGGTTTTTCTGACTCTGAGAGTCTTACCCTCACCCCAAAGACAAAGTTTCCTCTCATGGGGAAGGAGGAGAACTGTTTTGTGAATCAGCATCCCCCATATTCAGGGATTTGAGATAAGATCTGGGGACAGATGCCTGTAAACCCAGTTTGGGTAGATATGAAGGCCTAGGACCATGGCATGTCCGATCTGCTGGATATGTTGCTAGCTATCTTAGAGGCTGACCGGACATCTGGGCCATGTCCCTAGAAAACTCTGTGGCCCCATGAGACCACCCATACATTCAGTGGATCAAATGGACACAAAGTCACTCTGAGCGACTGCCTGATTGTCACATTAACCTCAAATCCTTGGGATTTCACCTCAGCATCTGTAGATTGGGCCTGCCATGACCTAGGACCTAACTCTAACCTTGGCATAGGTTTTAAGTCTTTTGTTCCAAAGGTCCTGGCCCAAAAGCTTTCCAGTTAGAGAACTGAGGAACCATGCCATGGGACTCTGCCTAACCTACAGAAGGAAACTGTTCTCAGTGAAGATTTACAAAACATTAAGATTAGGAGAAATATCCATGGCCAATGACGTGACCCTGGACACTAATGCACATTCTGTCTCAGCTTGAGCAGCGACCTCCAGTCAGCCAGCACATAGCTCGCTCCAGAGTTGACAGATTGGACTGGCCATGTCCTAATCTCTAATGCGAACAAAAGAATGGGTTTTCTGGCATCCATACACAGAGTCCTGCTCCCAAATCCCTCCATATGGGGACTTCTGTGCCATACAACAGGGCTCCATATCTCCCCCAGAATTAAAACATACTATTTGGAGCTCCACAAATCCCCCTGAGCAGGAGAAACCTCCATGGCCACAGGAGGCCACACAATCATTAGCAGCCGTAGTGGACACAAATTCTAGTCTGGTTTGAGCGAATGCCTAACACTCGCCCTAACTTTATATTCTAGGGAGCTTGCCTCAGAATCTGCAGATCAGGGATCCATGCCTTACACCCTAAAAGGACACTGAACTTAGGTTTACAGAATTCCATTACTTGAGTCCTGGAATGCAATACCTCCAGATTGGGGTTTCCGGAGCCACTCCACAGGACTTGGCCTGCCCTTCGGAAGAAAGCATGCCCTCTGGAGCCCAAGAAAACCCATAGATCAGGGAAAATGTGCCTGGATTATGATGCCACCCACTTTCGTTCTCCATCCTGGACACTAATACATAGTCTGAAACAACCTGTGTCCCATCCTCCAATCAGCCACTGGGAGAGCTGGCCCCAAAGCCAAAAGATTGGACCTGTAATGACCCTAGGCTAGAATTCTAACCCTGTTTGGGCTTTCAGACATCCATACTCAGAGCTCGCTCCTTGAATACCTCCAGAGAGGAGATCCCTCAACTACAGAACAGAAATCTTCCCTGTTGCCAGAAGGATTTGCATAGATTTGCATCTATGTAAACCCTAAATATTGGAAGAAACCTGTGTTGACCTGAGGTCATGGCCACTCTCCCCAGTTACTCTGAACACAATCACCCATTATGACCCTTAGCCTGAGACACATTTTCAACAGAGCTGTATGGGTAGCTCATCCCAGATCCAGGATATAAGGCTTGTCATGCCTCTTGTTCTTAACCCTAAATGTAGGTTGGGTTTTCAGGCATCTATTCCCAGAGCCCTGCTCTCAAGTCACTCCATTCTGGGAACAAGTGATCCATAAAACAGGACAGGACATATTGCCCAGAATATACCAAACTATTTGAAACTGTGCAACCATATCAGAGCAGTAGCAACTCCATGGCCCCATGAGTACACCCACACACTCGGCAGATGGCATGGACAAAAAGTTCAGCTGGAGCAACCCCTGACACTCACCTTAACGTGGGATACCAGGGAGCTCTCCTAGCATCTAAAGCTCTCGTGGAAACAAATTCTAGTCTGGTTTGAGAGAATGCCTGGCATTCTCCCTACCCTCATAATCTGGAGAGCTCGACTCAGGATCTGCAGATAGATGACCCATGCCCTACACCCTAATCATAAACTGAGCTTGGGTTGTCTGAATTCCATTCCTTCAGTTCTGGAATGAATGTCCTCCAGGTTGAGACCCCAGAGCCAGCCCACAGGAGTCTGCCTGCCCTTCAAAAGTAAACCGTACCCTATAGAGCTTCTTAAATCAGGGCAAACTCGCGAGCCCCCCAATGCCACCCACTTTTGTTCTTCACACTGGACACTAATACCCGGTTTGATACAACCTGAGTACTGTCCACCAATAAGCTATCAGGAAGGCTGGTTCCAGAGCCAGCAGATCAAAATTGTTATGCCAATTGGCCCAAATCCTAACCCTAGTCTGGGGCTTCAGGCATCCAAACACAGAGCCCTCCACTTGAATCCCTCCACAAGGGGGACACCTGAACCAATCAACAGGACCCCTCCTCTCACTGAGAATGAAATCATACTATTTGAAGCTGTGCAAATCCCCAAGCAGGAAATACTATCATGGCTCTAGGAGGACACCAACACTTTCTGCAGCCTTCATGGACACAAATTCTAATCTGTTCTGTGCAAATGCTTGATACTCTCCCTAACTTCAGAAACTGAAGAGCTCACCTCAGCATTTGCAGATAGTATAACCATGCCCTATACTCTAAACATAAACTGAGCTTGGGATTACAGAATTCCATCCCTTGAATCCAGGAATACAAGGACTCTAGATTGTGGACTCCAGAGCCAGCCCACAGGACTCTCTCTGCTCTCCCAAAGAAATTCATGCCCTATGTAGCTGCACAAAACCCCTCGATTAGGGCAAACGTTCATGGCCCCCAATGCCACCCCATGTTTGTTCTCCACCCTGGACACTAATGCACAGTCTGACACATCCTAAGACCTGTCTTCCAATCAGCCACCAGTATAGCTGGCCCGAGAGCCAGCAGATCAGACCTGCCATTCCCTTAGGCCCTAATTTTAAACCTAGGTTGGGTTTTCTGGCATCCATACACAGAGCCCTCCTCTCGAATCTCTCCTTATGGGGAATTCTGTGCCATGCAACAGGACTTCACTTATCCCCCAGAATTAAATCATACTATTTGTAACTCCATAAATCCTGCAGAGCAAAAGAAACTTCCATGACTCAGCAAGCCACAGACATTCAACAGCACTAGTGGACAAAAATTCTAGTCTTGTCTGGGCCCTAACTTCATATTGTGTGGAGATCGCTTCAGTATCTGGGGATACTGATTCATGCACTACACCTAAACTGTACACTGAATTAGGTTTTCAGAATTCCTTCCCCTGAGTCCTGGAATGCAATTTCTCCAGACGGTACTCCGGAGTCAGCCCACAGGACTCTCCCTGACCTTCCCTATGGAGCTGCACAAAACTCCTCAATTAGGGAAAACTTGAGTGGCCCTTAATGCCACCCCACTTTGATTCTCCAACCTGGACACTAATATGCAGTCTGGAACAACCTGAGTCCTGTCCTCCAATCTGTTACAGAGTTAGCTGGCTCCAGAGCCAGCAGGTCGGATTTGCCATGCCCTAGAATGTAATCTTAGCCCTTGGTTGGCGTATCAGGCATCCATACCCAGAGCCCTGCTCTAGGATGCCACCACACGGGGGAACTCTGAGAAACACAAAGAACTTCTCCTGGCCCCCAAAAGGAATCCTTGCTTTTTTCAGCTATGTGTAAACCTCAGAAGTGGAAGAAAGCTGCATTGAAACTGAGGCCACGCACAAATTTACAGGCATCCCAGGACACAAACACTAATTATGACCCTTAGCCTGAGCCCCATTTTCAACAGAGCCCATGGGTAGCTTTCCGCAGAGTCAGGATATAAGGTCTGCCATGCCATAGGACCTAACACTAAACATAGGTTGGGTCTTCAGGTATCCATATCCAGAAACCTTCTTTCAAATCCCTCCAAATAGGGTACCCATGAGCCATAAAACAGGATGCCACCTATACCCCAGAATAGGTCAAACTATTTGGAAATGTGCAAAAACCCCAGAGCAGGAGCAAACTCCATGGCCCCTTGAGGCCACCCTTATTTTTGGCGGATTGCATGGGCACAAACTCCAGCCTGAATGACCTCCTGACACTCACCTTAGCTTCAGATCCCCAGAAACTCATCCAGCATGTGTATATTGGGCTTGCCATGACCTAGGTCCTAACCCTAACTCTAACCCTAGCTTCAGTGTTCAGTCTTCCATCCTGAGAGGCCTGGCTCACAAGCACTCCAGATGGAGAACTCTAGAACCGCACCATTGACTCTGCCTAAATACAGAAGGAAATTATGCCTATTGGAGCTGCACAAAACCCACAGATTTGGAGAAACTGGTGTGACTAACGAGGGCACTCCCATTTATGGAATACAATCCTGGATCCCAATACACATTCTATCCTCATCCTGAGCTCCCCCCGCCCCCCAGTAAGCCACCATATAGCTGGAACCAGAAGCAGCAGATTGTACCTTCCATGCCCCTAGTCCCTAATGCTAATGCAAGGTTGGGTTTTCAGGCATTCATACCCAGAGTCCTGCTCTTGAATCCCTTCGTATGGAGACATCCGTGCCATATAACAGGACTCCACATCTCCCCAAGAATGAAGTCATACTTTCTGGGTCTTCACAAATCCCCCAGAGCATGAGAAAAATCCATGGCCCCAGGAGGCCACAAACTCTTTCAGCAGCCCTATTGGACACAAATTCTAGTCTAGTCTGAGCAAATGCCTGACACTCACCCTAACTTCAGTATCTGGAAACCTTGACTCAGCTTCTGCATATCAGGGATCCATGCGCTACACACTAACCATAAAGCAAACTTGGGTTTTCAGAATTCTATCCCTTGTGATCTGGAATGCAAGTTCTCTAAATTAGGGAATCTGGAGTCACACTGCAGGACTCTCCCTGCCATCTAGAAGGAAACCTTGCCCTATGGAGCTGCACAAAACCCCTAGATCAGGGGAAACCTGCATGACCCCTGATGCCACCCCACATTTGTACTCCACCCTGGACACTAATATGCAGTCTGACACAACCTGAGTCCCTTCTTCCAATCAGATACTGAGACAGCTGGCATAGAGCCAAAAGATTGTATCTGTCATGCCCCAAGGCCTTAATCCAAGCTCTATTTTTGGATTTCAAGCATCCATACCCAGAGCCTTCTACTCCAATCACTCCACAGGGGGTACGTGTGAGCCACCAAACAGAATTTATCCTGCCCCCCAGAAGGAAACCTTACCTTTTTCAGCTATGTAAAACACCCAGAGTTGGAAAAAACCTGAGTAGACCCTGAGGCCAAGCCCAATTTTGTAGGCTGCTCTGGACACAACTACCCATTGTGATCCTTAGCCTGAGCCCCATTTCAACACAGCACTATGAGTAGCTTACTCTATAGCCAGGGCTGCCATGCCAGTACGACCTAACCCTTATAGTAGTTTGGGTTTTCAAGCATCCTTACCTGGAATCCTACTCTCAAATCCCTCCATATGGGGGACCCCTGAGACATAAAACTGGACACCACCTATCCCTTATAATAGATCAAAGTATTTGGAATTGCACAAAAAGCCCAGAGTTGGGCAAATCTCCAAAACCCCATAAAGCCACTCACATATTAGGTGGATGGCATGGACATAAACTCCAGCCTGAGCGACCTCCTGACACTCGCCTTCACCCCAGGTCCCCAGAGCTCATATCAGCGTCTGTAGATTGGGCCTGCCACACCGTACGACCTAACCCTAACCCTAGCTTCGGTTGTTAGACTTCAATCCCATGAGGCCTGGCCCACAGACCCTCCAGATGGAGTATTCTGGAGCCAGACCTTGGGTCTCTGCATACCCTCCAGGAGGAAACCACA
Organism: Mustela nigripes; assembly: GCF_022355385.1. Classification (NCBI taxonomy): domain Eukaryota; kingdom Metazoa; phylum Chordata; class Mammalia; order Carnivora; family Mustelidae; genus Mustela; species Mustela nigripes. The sequence continues at coordinate 5,554,364 of NW_026739436.1, forward strand.
CTCACTGGAGCTGCACACAAACCCCAGATTAGGAGAAACCTGCACAACAAATGAGACCTCTATGATTTTCAGAACATGACCCATGACACTAATACACATTCTGTCCCACAGACCGTCCTCCAGTCAGCCACCCACATAGCTGGCCAGAGTATCGGCATATCAGACCTTTTATGCCCCTAGTCCTTAATAAAAACCTAGGCTGGGTTTTCAGGAATCCATTTCCAAAACCCTGCTCTCAAATCCTTCCATATAGGGACACCTGATTCATACAGCATGTCTCCTCCCTCTCCCCCAAAATGAAACCATACTATTTGAAGCCGTAAAAATCTCCCAGTTTAGAAGAAACCTGCAGGGCCAACTAGGCCTCCCTGATTTACAGAAACCAACGTAGGACACTAATATACATTTTGTTCCTCAGCCTGAGCCCCGATGTCCAAACAGCCACTCACGTAACTGACCCCAGAGTCAACGGATCAGATGTTCCATGCCCCTAGTCCATAATGTTAACCCTACGTTGGGTTTTCAGGCATCCATACCCAGAGCCCTGCTCTCAAATACTTCCATATGGGGATCCATGAGCCATGCATCAGGATTCCGTGTCTCCCCCACAGTGAAACCAGACTTTTGGTAGCTGTGCAACAACCCAAGTAGGAGAAAATCCCAAACCCAGGAGGCCATCCACATATTTGGCAGTTCGGGTGGATGGAAAATCTTGTAAGGTTTGAATGAATGCCTGGGACTCACCCTAACTTCACAATCTGGGAGCCTTGCCTTAGAATGTGCAGATCTGTGATCCATGTCATACACACTAATCATATGCTGAGCTTTGGTTTTCAGAATTCCATTCCTTAAGTCCTGGAATGCAATCCCTCCAGATTGGGGACTCTGAATCCACCCCATAGGACTCTCCATGCCCTCCAGAAGGAAACAGTGTGATTGTGTGTTATAGAGCATATCCCCAGATCAGGGGAACTGTGAACAGCCCCCAATGCCACCCCACTTTTGTACTCCACCCTGGACAATATTATGCTGTCTGACACAACCTGGGTCCCGTCCTCCAATAATACACTGGGACAGTTGGCCCCAGAGCCAGAAGTTCAGACCTGCCATGCTAATAGACCCTAATCCTAAGCCTAGGTTGGTGTTTTGGGCATCTATACCCAGAGCCCTCAACTCAAATCCCTCCATACCCCTGAGCCACAAAAGAGAACTTCTATTGCCACGCAAAAGTAAACATTGCCTTTTTGAGCTATGTAAAACTCTCAGAGTTGGAAGAAAACTGTGTAGGCCCTGAAGCTATGCCCACTTTGCAAGCAGCCCTGGACACAGATAACCATTGTGATCCTTCGCCTGAACCCTATTTTCAACAAAGCCCCAAGTCTAGCTCACCCCAGTGCCAGGATATAAGTACTGCCATGCCTCTAGGACCTAACACTAATTGTAGTCTGGATTTTCAGGCATCCAAACCACAACCCTGCTCTCAAATCCTTCCATATGAGGGACCCCTGGGATATAAAACAGGACACAACCCACCCCCCAGTATAGATGAAACTCTTTGTAACAGGCAAAAAGCCAGAGTGGAACAAAACTCAATGTCCCCATGAGGCCACACCCACATTTTACGAATCACATGGACACATACTCCAGCCTGATCGACCTCCTGACACTTGCCTGAACATGAAATCCAGGGGAGCTCGCCTCAGCTTCTGTATATGGGGCCTGCCATGCCCTAGGCCCTATCCCTAACCCTAGTATGGCTTTTCAGATTTCCATCACTAGTCTTGGCTCACAAGCCCTCAAGATAGAGAACTCCAGAGCCATACCATGAGACTCTGCCTACCTTCAGAAGGATGCCATGCTCAATGGAGCTGCACAAAACCCCCAGACTTGGAGAAAACTGCATGGCCAAAAGACCACAACCTTTGCTGGAACCCAACCCTGGATTCTAAAATACATTCTGGCCCTCAGCCTTAGTGCTGACCTCCAGTCAGCTACCCATGGAGCTGGCCCCAGAGTTGGCAGATAGGCCTGACATGCCCCTAGTGCCTAATGCTAACCCTAGGTTGGGTTTTCAGGCATCCATACCCAGAGTCCTCTTTGCAAATCCTTCCTTATGGGAATCCCTTTGCCATACAACAGAACTCTACCTCTCCCCGAGAATGAGACCATGCTCTTTGAAGCTGTGCAAAACCTCCAGACCACAAGAAAACTCCATGGACCAAACAGGCCACCCCCACATTCAACAGCCTTAGTGGAACCAAATTCTATTCTGGTCTGAGCGAATGCCTGACACTCACCCTAACTTCAGAGTCTGGGGAGCTTGACTCAGAAACTGCAGATTGTGGACTCATGTCTAGACCCTAACCATACACCGAGCTTGGATTTTCAGAATTTCATTCCTTGAGTCCTATAGTGCAAGGACTCCAGATTGGGGACTTCAGGGCCTCACCACAGGGCTCTCCATGATCTCCAGAAGGAAACTGTGTCTATGGAGCCACATAAAACCCCTAGATTGGGGGAAAAGTGCCCGGCCCATGATGCCACCCGTTTCATACACTACTATGGACACCAATATGAATTCTGACAAAACTGTTTCCCATATTCTAATCAGCCACCAGGACAACTGGCCCCAGAGGCAGTATATCAGACCTGTCATGCCACTAGTCCCTATTCCTAACCCTAGGTTGGATTTTCAGGCATCCACAACCAACGCCCTCCTCTTGAATCCTTCCATACGGGGGACCCCACAGTGACAAAAATAACTCCACCTATCCCCCAGAAGGAAACTGCTTTGTGGAGCTATGTAAAACCCTCAGATTTTGAAGAAACCCGGGTAGGCCTTCAGGCCACGTCCACCTTTGCAGGCTGCCCTGGGCACAAACACCCATTGTGACCCTTAGCCTGAGCCCCATTATCACAAGAGGCCAATGGGTAGCTCACCCCAGAGCCAGGATATAAGGACTGACATGCCACTGAGAAGTAACACTTATTGTAGCTTGGGTTTTTAGGCATCCGTATGTGGAACTATGCTCTCAAATCCCTCCATGTGGGGGGCCCTGAGCAATAAAACTGGACAACAGCTATCCCCAGAATAGACCAAACTCTTTGTAACTGCATGCAAACCCCAGAGTGGGAGAAACCTCCAAGGCCGAATGAGGCCACCCCACATTCGGTGGATGGCATTGACACAAACTCCAACCTGAGCAACCTCCTGACCCTCGTCTTAACTTCGATTCTCAGGGAGCTCGCCACAGTGTCTGTATATTGGGCCTCCCATGCCGTAGGCCAAAACCCTAGACCTAGATTGTGTTTTCAGATTTCTGTCCTCAGAGTCCTTATCCACAAGCCACAGTGGAAGAGTGGACCTGATATGCCCCTACGCTCTATTTCTAACCTTATGTTGTGATTTTAGGCCTCCATCCCCAGAGCCCTGACCATGAATCCCTTCAAATGGGGTAGCCTAGAGCCATACAAGAAGACTCCAAATGTATCCCAGAATGAAACCTTGCTATTCAGCATTGCACAGAACCTCCAATGCAGGAGAAACCTCCATGTCCACTGGAGGCCACCTCAACTTACAGTAGCTCTAGTGGTCACAAATTTTAGTTTGACCGAATGCCTGACATATCCCCCAAGATCAGATCCTGAGGAGCTCAACTCAGCATCTGCAGATTGGTCCTGCCATGCACTAGGAGGTTTCCCAATCCCTAGGTTGGGTTTTCAGATTTATTTCCCCAGAGTCCTGGCTCACAAGCCTTCCAGACTGTGTACTCAGGGACCATAGCACAGGACTCTCCCTGCCATCCAGAATGAATCTGGGTCCTATGGTGCTGTACAAAACCCCCAGATTAGGAGAAACATGCATGGCCTTTGAAGCCACCCTCATTTAAGAAGCCCTCCATGGACACAAATAAACATTTTGTCACTCATCCTGAGGCAGTACCACTACTCTGCACCAACGTAGCTCACCCAAGAGCCAGCAGATCAGACCTACCCTGCCCCAGTCTCTAATTCTAACCCTAGCTGTGTTTTCAGATATCTGTCCTCAGTGGTCTACATTAAATACCTCCATATGGGAAATCCCGGAGCCAGAAAACAGGACTTCTCTTGCCTTCCTAAAGGAATTCCTGTGCTTTGGAGCTATGTATAATTTGCAGGGTAAGAGACATCTGCATGGCCCAGGCCACCCCAAATTTCAGAGGACTCAATGGACACAAGCCGATTTGTGAACATCAGCCTGAGCTGCGTTTACAAATCATCCCCCAGGTAGGCCCCCCAGAGACAGCTGATCAGGCTTGCCATGCCCTAGGCCCTAATCCTAACCCTAGATTGGGTTTTCAGGAATTCATACCCAGAACCTTGGCTCAAGTCTCTCTGTATGGGTGATCCATGAACCATAATACAGGACACCTCCTGTCCTGCAGAATAAAACCTTGCTAATTGGAGCTGTGCAAAATCACCACGGCTATAGTAACCTCCATGGGCACATGAGGTCACCCCCATATTTGGAAGAAATCATGGACACAAAGTCCAGCTTGAGTGAACCTCTGACACTCACCCTAAATTCACAATCCTTGGAGCCTTCCTCAGAGTCTGCATGTTGAGCCAACCATGGCCTAGGCCTTAAGCCTAACCCTATCTTCGGTTTTCAGACTTCTGTACCAAGACTCCTGGCCCATAATTACTCCAGATAGAGAACTCAGGAACTACATAATATATCTTGGCCTGCCCCCCAGAAGGAAACTGTGCCCTAGAGCTGCAAAACAAACAAACAAACCAACAAACCAAGATTGCGGAAACTTGCAATGCCCCTGATGCCACCCCAATTTGGTATGCCACTGTGGACACTAATTCATAGTCTGAAAACCTGAGTTCCATTCTCCAATTCAGCCACCAGGACAGCTGGCCCCAACGTCAGAAGATAGGACCTGTCATGCCCGTAGGCCCTAATCCTAACCCTAGGTTGGGTTGTCAGTTATCCATACTCAGAACCCTGTTCATGAATCCGTCCTTATGGTGGGCACCAGAGCCATAAAACTGGACTCCTCCTTTCCCGTAAAATAAATCTTTGGAGCTGCACAAAACCAGCAGGGCGGTAGTAACCTCCATGGCCACATGAAGCTTCTCCCATATTTGACAGAATGCATAGACACAAAGTTTGGCCTGAGCCAACACCTGGTATGCACCCTAAATTTACATCCCAGGGAGCTTGCCTCAGCATCTGTAGATCTTCCCAGCCATGCACTAGGCCCTAACAATAACACTTGCTTAGGATTTTAGACTTCCGTCCCAAGAGTCCTGGCCCATAAGACCTCCAGGAAGAGACCTCTGGAACAACAGCACAGTACTCTGCTTGCCCATCAGCAGAAATGGTGCTCTGGGGAGCTGAAAACACCCCCAGATTATGAGAATCTTGTATGACCAAAGAGGACACCCCCGATTTTTGAACCTGGGTCAGGACACTAATACACATTCTGTCCCTCAGCCTGAGGCATGACCTCCAGTCAGCCATCCACGTATCTGGCCCCAGAGTCAGCAGATCAGACCTGACATTACCCTAGTCCCTAACCCAAACCCTACATTGAGTTTTCAGGAATTCATACCCGGTCCCTGCTCTCATATCCTTCCATATGGGGGACCCCTGAGCTATAAAACAGGACACACATATACCACAGAATAACCCAAACAATTTGGAATATTGAAAAATCCAAATGCTTTTGAAAACTCCATGAACACAAGAGGCAACCCCAAAAAACAATGGTTCTCATGGACACACACTCCAGCTTGAGTGACCTCCTTATGCTTGCCTTAAAATCAGATCCCAGGGAGCTTGCCTCAGCATCTATAGATTGGTCTTGCCATGCCCTAGGCCCTAACCCTAGCCTTAGCTTGGGGTTTCAAAATTCTGTCCTCGGAGTCCTGATCCACAAGCATCCAGATAGGGAACACTGGAGTCACATCACAGGACTCTGCCTGCCCTCCAGAAGGAAAACGTGCCCTATGGAGCTGCATGAAACCCCCAGATTATAAGACAGCTTCAAGAGACCCCAATCTACTCCCATTTAGGAAAACCAGCACTGGACACTAATACAATTCTGTCCCTCAACCTTAGTCCTACCTCCAGACAGACACCCACATAGCTGGCACAAAGTGCAGCAGACTGATCTGCCATGCCCCTAGAACCTTATCCTAACCCTAGCTTAGTTTTTCAGGCATCCATACTGAGCCCTGCTCTTGTAATGCCTAATGGAACCTCCTACCAAATGTCCTGAGGCATTGGGGGTGAGGTTGGTGGCAATGTTTGCAGCGTGTGATAAAGACATTTCCCTGGGGATTCTGGAAGGTGGAGCCCCATAGTGTTGGCAGAGAGCAAGAGTACATCATTCTGTATCAGATGCCTCCATCCAAGTAACCCTGGTAGTGGACTACAGGAGAATGTGGGAGCCTGGTTGCAGTGTTCCAAATTCTATTGGGGTCTGCAGTCAAGGAAGTGACTAAACTGCCTAAGATCACCTACCCAATTCCACCCTAGATTCTCACCTACACAAACAGTGTTCAGACCTGTTATCTGCCCATCTCCTTTCTGCATGCAAGGCCACATCTGTACACAGTGACAAACGCACACATCTCCAAAGGCCCCCAAGGAAGGGCTGAGTGCATCCAGGGCCCATTTCGCTTCAGACACAGATCTCCACTCTTATCTGTTTGTGACCCTGGATAAGCCATTAGGCCTGTCCGGGGTGGTCTGCATCTTGTATGTACAATATAGATGATTGTAGCATGGACTTCATCCACATGTCCACAGGCATGTGTGGAATCATATCTGCGATATTGGAAGAATGGTGCCACATGAAGGAAATAACCTCAAGCATATTTTCCTTCTCTTATCATCTTTTCCTTGTCTGCTACTCATCAGATCCTATGCTACAGTCCCTAATGTTGTGTGTGTGTGTGTGTGTGTGTGTGCGCACAGTTGCTACTATGGGCACATATTTGCTCATCAGATCTCATATTCTGGCATCTGAGAAGGTGACAGCCCCATCTACAGAGGGCTGGGCCAAACTTTCTCAAGAACTTAGGCTCCCTAATTTAAAAAAAATAATAATAAAAAATAAAAAAAATAAAAAAATAAAAACCTCTAAAGAAAGGATTAGAGCTTTGGCTCTTGATGGTCAGAATCCACCCTTACCATTAAAGACTTCATATCCTGTGCTTAGAGTTATTAAATCTTTTCCAATGAGTGTGATGTGGTTAGGGGTCCACACAGTGGGTTGCCATAATCTGGGCTCCTCACAGACAAGAACTTCCTGGAATGCCTCCTGTCTATGATATCAATGCTCTCTCTCGACCTGAAATCATCTCCATTTCTGTAGCCCTTGCCTTCAATAAAACTTCTTCCAGGGCCCTGCAGTGAATCCTAGGTGCATCCAGGGCCCCAACTTTGAGGACACTCACAGAGAGCTGTGTTCATGGCTCGTTCAGCCTTCTTAACAGTCTGTGATTCCGCCCAAGGCACTAACCATGCAGCAGTCTTCACCTTCTCCTCCCAGTAGTTCCCTGAAATCTCATATCCTGTTTAATCATCTTTGTGTCCTTTCAAGTGTGGTTTGGACTGAATTATTCCTTCCCATTTCACAGAACATGGCCACATGACCCAAAAGCCCCATCTGAGATTTAGTTCTAAAAGCTCATTGCTAACCCCCATGCTGCTTCTGACTCTTGTTCTCTCTCATATCCTCACCCTGGAGTACAAGCTCCTGTGCTGAACCTTACTGCACACACATGAGCCCAGGACCCACAACAGTCAGAAGAACTCAGGCCTTTGGATATGGATTGAATCCTACCAACATCCCTACGTGAACTCAGATTCTCTGTGAATCAGACCCTGAATTAATGTTATCAACAGCTCCAAAGTACTGTGGGGCTCTGGCAGGAGCCCTTAGGTAAGCACTCCTGGATTCCCATACTTAAAGACTCCACAGAGAATATGAGATAGTGCCTGTTGGTTAAGACACTGAGTGTGGGATAATGTGGTCACACAGCACTATGAGCAGGGCACTGATAGTATCCACCTGCCCCAGCCCATGGCCTTCCTCCCTTTAATCTGCTCCAACCTTCAGGATCCTCCTTTCTAACACCCTGGCCTCCTTTCTATCCCCCACTCCGGAATCATAATAATTTGCTTCTGATTCTCTACATCATGGTACCCTCTGCCGGGCTAAATACAATGAGATTTGTGCACGGCTGCCTTCTTCATTTCCTGCCACAGGAATTCTCAATGTTAGCATAGCCTTGTTGGACCCCTCCCCTGGTGGAGTTCAGGACCCATACACTTATCTCATGTAGCAAATGCTCCTTTCATTCACCTTTTCAGTTCATCTTTGTGCATACACCCCTTTAAACCCTGAGCTCCTAAATGAGAAACTGTTTGTCTGATAAGGAGTGGCACCACCTAAGTGCTCAGGGCCCTGTGGCTGAATGAACAGGAGACAGGATCCAGCCCACCACTGACCAGTTCACCACCGACCACATCAACTCTGTGTTCCATGTAGGACTCGAACTCATGACCTTGAGATCAAGTACCTCGTGCCTTACTGATTGAAGAAACCAGGTCTTTCTTTGGTCATTTTCTCTCGGTTCTAGGCTAACTATGGACATTTGCTTGCTGATTTTAACATGTTCTACTTATATTCCTTAGGCTGAATTACCAAGTGACTCCCATAATTATGGTGGCATTTTGCCATAGATTTCCTCACATGACAATACTGAATAAATCTTTAGATTGGAGATGGAGCTCCTTCACGTGGTCTTTCAGGAGCCCAGAGTCCCTCCACCATGGTCCTTATCACTCGCTTGATTGTTAAACACTTCTGACGCCATCAGTACAAGGAGAATGTCCCTGAATTAAAGTGTTCAAGTGGTGAAACTTATAGGAATCAGGCAGAAAGAAACATATTTGTGGCAGAGACGTACTTATCATTTGAATGATGAGAGTCAAATAATTGGAAATGACTCAGTTGTTCAATGATGGGTCTTTGGGTGCTGTCACTGTGAATGCCCAAGAGGACAGCAGCGAGAGTGTTTGTCCACTATGGGGACATCAGGTATCAAATAATAGAGCCCAGCCCAAAAACTTTCACTACCTTCCCCCCACTGCATAACACACACACACACACACACCAGAGGGAAAATCACGGGAATTGGGACAAAATCCATTACAGGCAATCATATCTTGGAGAAGGAACTTGTCTTCTTTTTGTCATATTTAAGTCATTATTTTACTACATAAACACCTTTCAGCTTAAAACTAAAGAAATATTTACTCTATTACCTGACTTTTTAGTAATAAATGGGAAGATTTCAGATGTGATTTTAGTATTTTTTTTATAAATTGCCCTCTAGAATAATTTTAACATGGCCTATGAAGGATAATGAAAGAATGTAAAGATGTCTCAGGAGCCCAGAATTCTTCCCCCATTTCTGGCATTCAAGATATCATTATGAAAGGGAACACTACCCCAGATAATGAGAGTAGCTTATTTTGGAGCTTCCCATGATGATAGTTCTTTCAGGAACATTCATTTGTAATAAAATTTAACTTTTATAAAACAGTGAAAAAAATTATGTACCTTTCTTATATTCTGTAGCCAGACAGAGAAGGCCATATTGTAGGATTCAAGTCACATGAAAATCCCAGATGAAGTATAGAACCAGAGACAGTGAGAAGCACAGTGGTTTCAGGGACTGTGGTGCAATAATGAGCAGTGAGTTATAAGTATCCCAGTTTTCTCTGTGATGGAAATGTTCTACAAGTAATTAGTTGTGCAACACTCTTAAAGTACTTAAAGGCACCTAAATATACCATTGAAAAAGGATCAGAGTAAACTTTGAAGTAAACTCTAATAATACTTTATTTAATGAACAAGATCTATTCAGCCATTTTACAAGTGTATACAAAACACAAAAATTACAAAGAGGGCAAAGAAACCTGTCCTTGGGCTTCAAGCCAGCATGAGCTGCTGCTTAGGGGTTGAGTCAGGTTATTACACTGAGACAAGTGCTGACTCAAGCTCTTCAGGAACCAAAAATGAGCATAGGCAGAACCCTGCTGGACCTTCAGGTCAAGAAAAGGGGCTGATAGTTCTTCTGTCTCAGGAGAGTGAATCAGAGCCCTGACTACCACCTGCACTGGCCCCAGTGTGCAGGTGGCACCACTGCTCTTGCTGAGAGGTGAGCTCCAGGACCAGGGATAGGGTGGTCCAGCTTTGTTTCTGAAGATACTGTGGGTGCCACTGAGGGAGCTGGGGTGAGTTCCTGAGATGGTTCAAGATCTTTCTCTGGGCCTAGTGCTGTAGCTACGTGAAAAGAAAGTATCATCAGCATGATTGACTTCCCATGTCCCTTCTACAAAAGGAAACTTTTCCCAGCATTCAATGTCTTCTTTGTCCCAGAAGCAACACCTGGGATACTTCCCTGACTAAAGACCATGGGGTCTTATGCTCACTCCTCTCAGCTTAAGTGTACTCTAGGCTTGGTCAGTGTGACCCACTCAGTCCTCTCCACAGGACCACAACAGTCCGTCCAGATTTTCTCACTCCCAGACTCTGTCTTCGTGGTCTCAAGCTGTTGCAGTTGGGAGAACAGAACCTGAGTATGGTGCTCCAAATCTAAGCCTGGAATATTGGGCCCCATGCTGAATATGTCAGCAGCATATTCAGGCTGGGAAATTCTGGGGATTGGACAAATTCCTCGGGCTAAAGTTCTAGGCATGTGTTCAAGATGGAGGAGATGGCACTGGGAAGAAACTTTTAGAGGAGTCAGAAGACAGGGCTCCCTCCCAAACCAATATCCCAGGGAACCCCAGGGAACCTGGTCCCTGGGCTTCCAGCTCATGTCAGAGACCAGTCCTAGTCTTTGTCCACCTGTGATTTGGCAGTCCTGCCTGAGACTTGTCTCATAATAGTTGACAGGGTGCAAAAAGGTGCTGATCAATCCTGTGAGCATTTCTGTCCTTCTTAGGGGAACTGGACACACTCCTCAGTCTGTCTCCTTGTCCACTTGCCACAAAATTCAACTGCATGTTTCCGAGGAGGGGTGGTGTCTGGCCTCTTAATTACCGTCACTGCAGATGCCACTGTGCTATAAAGGTCCAACCAAGCAGGTAACTAGTGGACTCTGTCTCTAGCTAAGCCTTTCCAGGAAACTCCCAGTACCTCAAATGTTACCTCATCTGCCCTTGTCCTGCCTCTTCCACTTTTTGCCACGAGTGGATCTCCTTCCACTGACATTCTTCTTCCACAGGGTGTGGAATGTCTGGTCCCTGAGCTCTTACTGGGTCTTTTAAGCACCCTCTGAGAACCCAGTGCCTGGGTTCCAACAGATTGCTATATGTGATGGTTCCTACACCTTCTGTTCTGGTTCCCTGTATTGGTGTTGAGTCAGCACTGGTGGAAAGGACTGGGTGGGGAATGACTCCCTTAGGGGATAAAGCTGACTTCTAGCCCCCTCTACTCTGCAAACATGCCCACATCCACAGTTCCCCCAGGCCTCTTCCTTTCTCCAGAAGGAACTCTCAGACTTTCACTCTTAAGGAGGAATCACAGATGTGTGGGATGAGGGTCCAATACTTTCTAAGGATGAGAGAGGGTCTTCATGCATCAGCCAAAGCTCACTCACATATTCTGCTACACCTGGGCTCTTCCAACATCATCAGAGGTGCAGAAAATACACCCATATCTAGTGGAAGCCAGGGGCCATCACACAAAATGTCGTGTAGGTGTTACCTCTTATCATGTCCAGTGTCACTGTTTGTCCCCTAACTAGTCTGCAGCTCTGGGTGCTGTCTGCTCTGTGCAGTGTTCATAGTCAGCTCCTAGAGGATGACCTGTGATGAGTGGGACTTCCAGAATGCTTCCTGAATGAAAGGGCCCCAACCTAGCCCATTACAGATATCTGAGTGGACCTGAACCCCTGTTCACCCCCCGGGACACCTGCTATGGTTTCACCCAGGTACAGTCCTCATACAGAGTCTCGTATCTCCTTAAAAATAAATAAATAAATAAATTACTTTTCAGTGTTCCAGAACGCATTACATACGCACCACACTTGTCCTCCATGCAATGGGTGCCCTCCATAATACCCACCACCTGTTCCACCCAACGCCTCACCCCTGCCCCTGCAAAACCTCAGATTGCTTTTCAGAGTCCACAGTCTCTCATGGTTCATTTACCCCTTCATTTTCCCCCAACTAACTTCTCCTCTCCATCTCCCCATGTCCTCCCTGATATTCCTTATGCTCCACAAATAAGTGAAACTGTATGACAATTGACTATCTCTGCCTGACTTATTTGACTTAGCATAATCTCATCCAGTCCTGTTCATGTTGATGCAAAAGTTGGGTATTCATCCTTTCTGATGGAGGCATAATGCTCTGTAGTGTATATGGAGCATATCTTCCTTTTCCATTCATCCATTGAAGGGCATTTTGGCTCTTTTCACAGTTTGTTGACTGTGGTCATTGCTGCTATGAACGTTGGGGTACATGTGGTCCTTCTTTTCACTACATCTGTATCTTTGGAGTAAATACCCAATAGTGCAATTGCAGAGTTATAAGGAAGTTCCATTTGACATTGTTTTAAATTTGAATCGTCCCTGAAAAAAAACATTTGGAACAGTGTCAAGTTGCAAAATTAAAATATATATATATATATATATATATATATATATATATATCCATCTACATATAGATATAGAGATATAAATAATTTATTTATTTGTCAGAGAGAGATTTCCATATAGGGAATACAAGCAAGAGTGGGAGAGGGAGAACCAGGCTTCCCATTGAGCATGGAGCCCGATGTGGGGCTCCTGGGATCATGACCTGAGCCAAAGGCAGAGACTTAATCACTGAGCCACTCAGATGTCCTTAAAAATATTTTAAAGTGACATTATTCAGGTATGTTTTATGAAGTTAGTGTCTTCCCTATGCTCTGAAAAGGATATTTAAGACTTCATTTTGACTAACATCTGTGAACCAATTAGCATCACTCTTGGTTCTCAGTGTCTTGTCTCCTAGACCCTCTGTGGTAAAAGGGCAATAAAAAAAAAAGGCTACAACGGAAAGTCTTCTCACAAATATTCTACTATTGTACCTGTAAATCCACTCCTTTTCTGCTGAATGCAATCTGAAGTAACTTTCAGTAGAGTAGGAATCTAGGAAGTTTATTTTTATATAGGTGATAAATAAGGCAATTTTTATCAATAGGAGAATGTAGGTCATGGATGTTTTGCTTTAAATCTCAAAGATATAAAATAGCCTCTATTACATTTGAAATAAAATGTATATTTTTCACTCCTGGTATTTTATTAAAGTTCCTATGGTAAATAAATGATTATTTTTTTTTAATTAAATTGAATTTCTTCTGTGTTCCAAGTTTAATTATTTACACACCATACTCAGTGCTCCATGCAATACATGCCCTCCTTAATACCCACCACCAGGTTCACCTATCCCCATACCTGCCCATCCAAAACCCTCAGTTTGTTTCTCCAAGCCACAGTCTCTCATGCTTCATCTCATCTTACTATTTCCCCCAATTAACTATTCATTTCCCTCTACTAATGTCCTCCATGTAATTTCCTATGCACCACAAATAATTGAAACCATAATAATAATTGACTCTCTCTGCTTGACTTATTTCCCTCAGCATAATCTCTTCCAGTCCTCCTTATTGATATAAAAATTCGGTAATCATTCCTTCTTTTGGCTGCATAATATTCCATTGTATATATGGGCCATATCTTTTTTTTTCTTTTTAAATTTTATTTTATTTTTATAAGTCTTCCAAGATTCATTGTTTAAGCACCCCACCCATGGGGAGCACCTAGTGTATTCCATGGAATACATGCCCTTCTTAATACCCACCACAAGGCCCGCCCAAAACCCTACCCCCTCCCCTCCAAAACGCATCAGAGTCCACAGTCTATCATGCTTTGTCTTCCGCTCTGACTTCCCATAACTCACTTCTTCTCCTCTTTACCCAATGTCCTCTGTGTTATTTCTAAAAGTCCACAAATAAGTGAAACCATATAATAATTGACTCTCTCTGCTTGCTTACTTCACCCAGCATTATCTCCTACAGTCCCGTCCATTTTGCTACAAAAGTTGGGTATTCATCCTTTCTGATGGAGGCATAATGCTCCATAGTGTATATGGACCACATTTTCCTATCCTGTCCGGTGAAGGGCATCTTGGTTCTTTCCACAGTTTGGCGACAGTGGCCATTGCTGCTATAAACATTGGGGTAATGATGGCCCTTCTTTTCACTACATCTGTATCGTAGGGGTAAATACCCAGTTGTGAAATGGCAGGGTCATAGGGAAGCTCTATTTTTAATTTCTTAAGGAATCTCCACACTGTTCTCAAAAGTGGCTTCACCAACTTGCATTCCCACCAACAGTGTAAGAGGGTTCTCCTTCATCCACACCCTCTCCAACACATGTTGTTTCCTGTCTTGCTAATTTTGGCCATTCTAACTGGTGTAAGGTGATATCTCAATGTGGTTTTAATTTGAATCTCCCTGATGGCTAGAGATAATGAACATTTTTTCATGTATCTGATAGCCATTTGTATGTCTTCATTGGAGGGGTGTATCCTACTTTTTTGAAATGATTATCTGTTTTCTGTTAAGGAGTTCTTTATAGATTCTGGATATCAACATTTTGTCTGTAATGTAATTTGCAAATATCTTCTCCCATTCTGTGGGCTGCATCTTTGTTTTCTTGACTGTTTCCTTTGCTGTGCAGAAGCTTTTGATCTCAATGAAGTCCAAAAAGTTTATTTTCACTTTTATTTTATTTGCCTTTGGAGACATCTTGAAGGAGTTGCTGTGGCTGATATCAAAGAGATTACTGCCTATGTTCTCCTCTAGGATTCTGATGGATTCCTGTCATTGAGGTCTTCTACCCATTTTGAGTTTATCTTTGTGTACAGTGTAATAAAATGGTTGAGTTTCATTCTTCCACATATAACTGTCCAGTTTTCTAAACACCATTTATTGAAGAGCCTCTCTTTTTTGCACTGTATATTATTTCCTGTTTTGTTGAAGATTATTTGACCATAGAGTTGAGGGTCCATATCTGGGATCCCTACTCTGTTCCAGTGGTCTATGTGTCTGTTTTAATGCCAGTATCATGTTGTCTTGGTTATTACAGCTTTGTAGTAAAGCTTGAAATCAGGTAACATGATGCCCCACTTTTATGTTTGTTTTTCAACATTTCCTTACCGATTCAGGGTCTCTTCTGATTCCATACAAATTTTAGGTTTACTTGTTCCAGCTCTTTGAAAAATACCAGTAAAATTTTGATCAGAATGGAATTAAAAGAATAGATTGCTCTAGACAGTTTAGACATTTTAACAATGTTTATTCTTCCAATTCAAGAGCATGGAATGGTCTTCGATCTTTTTGTGTCTTCTTCAATTTCTTTCATGAGTGTTCTGTAGTTACTTGCGTACAGATCCTTTACCACTTTGGTTAGGTTTATTCCCAGGTATCTTATGGTTCTTGGTGCTATAGTAAATGGAATTAATTCTCTAATATCCATTTCTGTATTTTCAATTTTAGTGTATAATTAAGCCACTGATTTCTGTACACTGACTTTGTATCCTGCCACGTTGCTGAATTGCTGTATGAGTTCTAGTAGTCTGGGAGTGGGTCTTTGGGGTTTTTCATATAGAGAATCATGACATCTCAGAGAAGAGAGAGTTTGACTTCTTCATTGCCAATTTGGATACATTTTATTTTCTCTTCATTGTCTAGGACTTCTAATTCTATATTGAACAAGAGTGGTGAGAGTGGGCATCCTTATCATGTTTCTGATCTCAACAGGAAGGCTGTGAGCTTTTTCCCATTGAGTATGATATTTGCTTGGGGTCTTTCATACATATATTTGATGAAGTTTAGGAACGTTCCCTGTATCCCTATACTTTGAAGGATTTTAATCAGGAACGGAAGCTGGATTTCCTCAAATGCTTTTTCTGCATCAATTGAGAGGACCACGTGCTTCTTCTTTCTTCTCTTATTGATTTTTCTATCACATTGATTGATTTGCTAATGTTGAATCAGCCTTGTAACCCAGGAATAAATCCCACCTCGTCATGGTGGATAATCTTTTTAATGTGCTGTTGGATCCTGTTTGTTAGGATCTTTTTGAGAATCTTTGCATTTATATTCATCACTGATATTCGTCCGAAATTCTCCTTTTTGCTAGGGTCTTTGTCTGGTTTGGGTATTAGGGTAATGCTGGTTTCATAAAAAGTGTCTGGAAGTTTGTTTTTTTTTTTTTTCTGCCTCAATTTTTTGAAACAGCTTCGGGAGAATAGGTATTATTTCTTCTTTGAAAGTCTAGTAG
>NW_026739436.1:5570873-5612492 GCF_022355385.1 Mustela nigripes
TATCAGTCTGTTCAGGTTGTCAATTTCTTCCTGGTTCAATTTTGGGACCTAATAGTTTTCCAGGAATGCATCCATTTCATCTAGGTTGCTTAGTTTATTTGCATATATCTGTTGATAATACCTTCTGGTGATTGTTTCTCCTTCCTGGGTGTTAGTTGTGATCTCTCCCTTTTCATTCATAATTTTATGAATTTGGCCTTTCTCTCTTTTCTTCTGGATTAGTGTGGCCAGTGGTTTATCGATCTTATTGATTCCTTAAAAAAAAAAAAAAATCTTTTAGTTACATTGCTACGTTCTACTGTATCTCTCGTTTCTACCGCATTGATCTCAGCTGCAATCGTATTTATTTCCCTTCTTATGTGTGGAATTGGTTGGATTTGTTGTTGATTCTCCCGTTCTTTAAGATGTAGAGACAGTTGGTGTGTTCTGGATTTTTCAATTATTTTGAGGGATGCTTGGATGTATTTCCCCCTTAGGACCTCTTTTCTGTATCCCATGGGTTTTGGACTAAAGTGTCTTTTTTCTCATTGGGTTTCATGAATTGTTTAAGTTCTTCTTTGATCTCCTGGTTGATCCAAGAATTCTTAAGCAAGGTGGTCTTTAGCTTCCAGGTCTTTGAGTTCCTTCCAAAAATTTCCCTGTGATTGAGCTCCAGTGTCAAAGCACTGTTATCTGAGAATATGCAGGGAATAATCTCATTCTTTTGGTATCAGTTGATTCCTGATTTGTGACCCAGTATGTGGTCTATTCTGGAGACGGTCCATGTGCACTTGAGAAGAATGAGTATTCTGTTGTTTAAGTGTGGAATGTTCTGTATATATCTATGAGGCCCATCTGGTCCAATGTGTCATTCAATGTTCTTGTTTCTTTATTGATTTTCTGCTTTGATAATCTATTACTGAGAGAGTCATGTTAATATCTCTTACTATTATTGTATCTATATCAATATGACTCTTTATCTTGATTGTTAGTTTTTTTATAATTGGCTGCTCCCTTTTTGGGGGCATATATATATACATTTGGTAGATATTCTTGGTGCATAGTCCCTTTAAGAATTCTGTAGTGTCCTTCTGTATCTATTACTATGGTCTTTAGTGTGAAATCTAATTTATCTGATATGAAAATCACTACCCTGGGCTATTTTTGAGGCTCAATGGCATGAAAGATTCTTCTCTATCCCTTCACTTTCAGTCTGGGTGCATCCTTAGGTTCAAAATGGGTGTCTTGTAGACAACATATGAATGGGTCCTGTCGTTTTATCCAATATGCAAACGTGTGCCATTTTATGGGTGCATTTAGGCCATTGACATTGAGAGTGATTATTGATAGATACCTTTTTATTGACAACATGTTACATTTGAAGTCTTTATTTCTGTAGATTGTCTCTATAATTTGTTCAATGCTATTTTCAGGATTGTTTTTCCCTTTTGTAGACCCCCCCCCCCTTAACATTTCCTGAAGTGTTCGCTTGGTGGTTGCTTAGTCTTTTAAACCTTGCCAGTCTTGGAAAATCTTTATCTCTCCATTCATTTTGAACATCACTCTTGATGAATAAAGTATTCTTGGCTGCATGTTCTTCTCATTTAGTGTCCTGAATATATCTTGCCAGCCCTTTCTGGCTTGCCAGGTCTCTGTGGACAGGACTGACATTATTCAGATGGGCTTTCCTCTATACGTAAGGAGCTTCTTTGTCCTAGCTGTTTCAAGTGTCTGCCTAAAATTATAATGCTTCATTCTTACTATTAGGTGTCTCAAGGACTTTTGAGAATCTATAATCTTGGGGGGAAACCATTCTGCCTCTAGTACATGAATGCTCGTTACATTTTGAGAAAATTTTCATGGAGAATTTGTTCCACTGTATCTTCTATACTTCTTTTTTTCTCCTCCCCTTCAGGGATTCCAATAATTCTGATGTTGGAACATTTTACAGCATCATTTATTTACTTGATTCTGTTTTCATGGCTTCTAAACTATTTGTTCCAGGATTCCTCCTGATACTTTCCCACTATCTATTTGTCCTCCAAATCACTAATTATATCTTCTGTCTCAGTTACCCTAACTTTGAGAGAAGTTAGATTGGATTGGAACTCGTTGAGAGCATTTTGAACATCATCCCTGGTGGCTTTCAGTTTTGTCCTAATCAATTCCGTCTGGTCATCCATGGCTTTCTCCAATCTAGCTATTGCCTGGATAATTATTAACCCAAATTCCCTTTCTGACATATTGTCTATTTCGAAGGCCATTAGCTCTGTGGTAGAAGGCTGATTCTCTCTCTCTTTTTTTCTGCTGTTGGACATTCCTCTTTTTATTCATTTTGGTGAGGGATGACTGTATGTATATAGCTGGATGTATTGACCGTGGTGCAGTCAAGGTGCACACTGGAATTCTTCTGAGCAATCAGGATTCCCCAAGCAAAGGAGAGAAAAAAGAAAAAGAAAAGTAAAGAGAGAGCGAGAGAGAGATCCAGAGCAATAGACAGGAATAAAAGGGAAGATAAAAGAGACGGCTCAGACCAAATGGGCCCCAAGGTAAGATTTATGAAGTATACAAACAAAAACAAACAAAAGACTGATAAAATTATATGACAAAAGAAAAAAATATTTGTATAAAAGCAAAAAGACGAAGAATCTGGTCAAAAAGAACCCCAAGGAAAAGATTTATATACTATCAGGACAAACACAAATACACAGAAACACTGGTGGAGGAAAAAGAAGGGAGAGTTTTTAAAAATTCTCAGTGTTGGCGAGGAAGGTTATTTTGTTTCTTCCTGGATATATCCTGATATCTTTGTTAAAGGGCTCAACTTTCCTAAGATAAAGGGGGATTAAAAACTGGTTTACCTATAGGGGTAGCATTGATTGGGAAAGGGGATTACCTTGAAGTTTAACTCTATATGAATATTAGAAAGTAAAAATTAAAAAAGAATAAACTTGACTAAACTAAACTCAAATTTTAGAAAAATAGAAAAGCAAAAAAAAAAGAAAAATGTGTGTATGTATCAAAAAGTTCAAGTTAGAAGGTTATGGAATTTGCTGTACTGGACATCTCACTGTGATGGTAAATAGGTTAAAAAATTATCTATATAAAAAAAATAAACCAGAATAGTGGGAAAAGTAAAAAATAAAAGTTGTATTTATGAAGTAGTGGTGGTTGTTCTCTTGTAGTAAATTTTTTTCTTTCCTGGTTGGTTTTCTGGGGGAGGGGCCTACCACTTGGGTTTTCAGTCAATGATGTGAGTTAAGTCTTCCTTCCCCTCTCAACAGGGTGGGCTCTGAGGAAACCAGTTTTTCACGCTTTTGTTCTCTGGAGGTTTTTATGTTTGTTCATTTGTTCTCTTGCTTGAAGCTTTTGATGGTTTTTGTAGATTTACAGTAAAGCAAACTGCACCCCAACCTCCCTTTCAGAGTGAAGCCTCATTCTGTTCCCCTCTGGGTCTCCAGAGCACATTAAGTTTCCCCTGGGCTGCTTGGTGGAGCAGGTTCCCAGTCGTGGTCCCTGTAGATGCAGGATCTCCTGCTTGTACCCAAATCCATGGCAGCAGCCACTATCTGGCAGCTGCAGACTGCCAGAGAGGTACCAAGCAGCGATCACAAACAGATTTTCCTGCTGGCCCAGGCTGGGATTTCCTGGTTTTTCTGGGTCCAATAGCGCCAGGCTTGTGCACACTTCTCTCATAGGAGGGTGTGGGGCATGCGTGTCTCAGGCTCTGATAGCACTGTGCAGCATTTGGCCATTTGGCAAGACTCCCAGCCCCTCATGGGAGCCAGACCCCATGCGTTCTTGGGTGTGCTGGTGGCTCAGGGACCAAGAACTGGTTTCTCTGCCACACATTCTCTAGCTCAGCACCAGGGGAAGCTCTTCTAGTTTCGGGGGCTTAAGCCCCTGTCCCTAACCGCCCCAATTCACAAAAAGAGTAAAGTATCATTTACTCTTTTTGAGTGCTTTAAACGAGACTCCAAATTAATGCTGGACCCAGACACAGGGGACTCTCATACTGGGCTATTACTTTTCAATCTGTTGCCTCTGGTTGCTCCCTCCCCCTTTTGTTTATCTTCCAATGTCAGTTCGATGTTCCCACTCCACTTTACCTGCCCACTGCTGTATTCTGGCCCTGTAGTGTTCCAGACATGTGTAATTCTGATCTCAGGCTGATTTCATGGGTGATTGGAGTTATTTGGTAGGTAATCAGCTCACTGTAGGATACAGGTTGAAATGGCGCCTCCTTCTACTTCCCCACCATCTTATCTCCGCTGAAGCTTTTGATCTGGACATATCTTCTTTATCCATTGTCTGTTGAAGGGCTTCTTGGCTCTTTCCACGTTTGGTGACTGTGGCCATGCTGCTATGAACATTGGTGTACAGATGGCTCTTCTGTTCACTACATTTGTATCTTTGGGGTAAATACCCAGTAGTGCAATTGCACGGTCATAGGGAAGCTCTGTTTTTAATCTCTTAAGGAATCTCCACTTTGTTTTCCAAAGCGGCTGAAACAACTCGCATTCCCACCAACAGTGTAAAAGCATTCCCCTGTCTCCACACCCTCTCCAACGGACGTTATTTCCTGTCTTGTTAATTTTGGCTGTTCTAACTGCTGTGAGGTGGTATCTCAATGTGTTGTTTTGAATCTCCCTGATGGCTAGTGATGATGAACATTTTTTTCATGAGTCTGATAGTCATGTCATTTGTGTGTATTTATTGCAGAAGTGTCTGTTCATTTCCTCTGCCCATTTTTTGATATGATTATATGTTTTGTGTGTGTTGAGTTTGAGAAATTCTTTATAGATCCTAGATATCAGCCCTTTGTCTGTAGTGTCATTTGTGAATATCTTCTCCCATTCTGTGTGTTGCCTTTTTGTTTTGTTGACTGTTTCTTTTGCTGTGAAGAAGCTTTTGATCTTGATGAAGTCCCAAAAGTTCAATTTCACTTTTGTATCATTGCTCTTGGAAACATATCTTGAAAAGAAGTTGCTGTAGCCGATTTTGAAGAGGTTACTGCCTATGTTCTCCTTAGGATTCTGATGGATTCCTGCCTCACGCTGAGGTCTTTTATCCATTTCAAGTTTATCTTTGTGTATGATGTAAGAGAATGGTCAAGCTTCATTCTTCTACATATAGTTGTCCAATTTTCCCAGCAACATTTAGTGAAGAGACTGTCTTTATTTTCTACTGTATATTTTTTCCAGATTTGTTGAGGATTATTTGTCCATATAGTTGTGGGTACATATCTGGGCTCTCTCCTTTCTTACTCTTGTGTATGTGTCTGTTTTGAGGCCAATACCATGCTTTCTTGGTGACCAAAGCTTTGTAACAAAACTTGAAATCAGGCAATGTGGTGCCCCGGTTTTTAAAAATTTTTTCTTTTTGAAAATGTCCTTAGCAATTTGGGGTCTTTTCTGGTTTCAGGCAAATTTTAAGATGCTAGTAGAATTTTTACCGGGATGGAATTGAAGTATACATTACTCTGTGCAATAAAGGCATTTTAATGATGTTTACTCTTCCGATCCATGAGCATGGAATGCTTTTGCATCTTTTTATGTGTTTTTCAATTTCTTTCATGAGGGTTCTTTATGTCTTTAGGTACAGATCCTGTATCTCTTTTGTTAGGTTTATTCCAGGGCGTTTTGTAGTTCTTGGTGCTATAATAAATGGAATCAATTCACTAACTTCTCTTTCTATATTTTCATAGATAGTGTACAAGAAAGCAACTGATTTCTGTATATTGATTTTGTATCCTGCCACATTACTCAATTTTTATATGAGTTCTAGTAGTTTGGGGGTAGTGTCTTTTGGGTTTTCCATATAAGGCATCGTGTTGTCTGTGAATAGAGTTTGACTTCTTCTTCCCCAAACAGAGTACATTTTATATCTTTTTGTTGTCTGATGGCTGTTTCTAGGACTTCTAGTACTATGTTGGAGAACAGTGCCAAGCCTGGGCATTTTTCTCATGTTCCTGTTCTCAATGGGAAGACTGTAAACTTTTCCCATGGAGAATCATATTCACTGTGGTCTTTTCATTGATAGATTGATGAATTTGAAGAATATTCCTTCTATCCCTTTACTTTGAAGTATATTAATCACGAACCAATGCTTTATTTTTATAAATTATTTTTATGCATCAATTGAAAGGACCATGTGGTTCTCTCTTCTCTTATTGATTTTTTTTCACATTGATTGATTTTTGAATATTGAAACACTCTTTCGTACCAGAGATCAATCCTAGTGGGTAATGGAGGGTAATCTTTTTAATGCACTGTTGGATCCTTTTAGCTAGGATCTTGTTGAGATCCGGTGTCCTTATTAATCAGGGATATTGGTCTGAAGTTCTTCTTTTTGATGGGATCCTTGCCCAGTTTGAAACCCAGGGTAATTATGGCTTCACGGAAAGAGGCTGGGAGTTTTCATTTTCTTTCTATTTATCTCTTTTTCTTTTCATTTTCGTTCTGTTTTCTATTTATCTAAAGAACCACTTAAGCACTGGCAAGGGATCACCACTGTGATAGCTCCTTTAAATGTTAGTATGACAAATTTATAACTCATGATGACTGTAACTCTCGAAAGTCCAGTCCTACAGGTAATGTCCAGAGGTCAAGACAAGTATTATTAGTAATGAGCATACACTTGGACTCTGTGCCTTCTCTTGAGGGAAGTCTTGTTCTGCTTGGGCCTAAGGGTTTGTTGTACACTAAGTGATACCTCAATAAGCCTGGGGAGAAATGCTAGCACCACTGGAAAACTTGTTCACGGGGCTCTAAGTAAACAAAAACCATACTTCAGAATCTCTGTTATGAGTAAGTAATAACTTCATCTAACAATAAACCTTACCTCTGAGTAAGGTTTAGATTTCTCTCATGGCATTTGATGAAGCATAGGAAAGAAAAGGCACCATCGTGGTCTTTGTGTGCTGTTTGAGGGAACAGAGACTTGAAGACTACATAGTCACGGACCAGCATATAAGAAACAGCACTGAAGTTTTGGTGCCTTGCTTCCAAAGCCCCCACACTTTCTCTCACATTTCCACTGCCTGGAAGAGACTGTAAATTTCTACTTTGAGTTTGGCATCAACAGTGATTTTAGTCCTTGCTCTGGAGGCTCCTGTGGGG
The DNA here is from genome assembly GCF_022355385.1 of Mustela nigripes. NCBI lineage: Eukaryota > Metazoa > Chordata > Mammalia > Carnivora > Mustelidae > Mustela > Mustela nigripes. The sequence goes on from NW_026739436.1 coordinate 5,577,974, forward strand.
GGCACATGCCAGGTGAAAAACATCAGGCTCAGTCCATGCTCAGCATTCAAGTACTTTTAGAATCCAATAGGTATTTACCACTCTGATGTTTCACTGTTTCTCCTTCACTCACTCCCAAACTCTTTTGATTACAGGCAGTTTCAGCATTAATCCTCCCACAGTCTTCAAAGTATGGAGTTCTTGAGTAGTTCTCCTTGCTGTGGCAGTCAAGCCATAGGGCAGTCACATTGCACACCCACATATGGAAAGAGTGAGGAAAATTCACTCTAAACTTCCCTTATTGGGATCTAAGATTTCACCTCAAATAATGTTGCCAAAGTGGAAATGCATCTCCCTTGTGGGTAATCTGTCTTCTTCACCTGGGCCAGCCATAGTTTCTGTGTGATTACCAGAAGATACTCTCCTACCAAAAAAAAAAAAATTGTTCTTCAGGGATTGGGTATTAAGATGGGCACCAGGCTTTCTTCCAAGGAGGTAGAAATAATAGGCCATGTGTTGCATGTTGGAGGCAAAAAGCTCAGTGATGGAAGAAGAAAAGCACCACTTAGGGTTCTGTCCAAATTGACCACTTAGAATAGCCTCATGCTGGGTTATGTGGACCTTTTAAAGGAAACAAACTTAAGTCATCATTTTGGATGAATAAAAATATAAAATGAGACAAATTATGGCTTGAAGTTTCACTTTTGATCATGCATATATGAAATATATTGCATTTGAATGGATTATGCTTGCCATTTCAGTGCCCTGTTCTCACCTGATGGTGAGAGTCTTGACTCTTTGAGGGACAAGAGTGGAAGTAATTTTCACAGAACAACTGATGGCTCGTTGGATACAGTGGGACTGCAATGGCTGATCAACAAGTATACTGTGCTTGTGTGTCAGTGTCAACGTTTCCCTCCACAAAACAAAATCTGAGACAGCTAGATTCATATATGTCACTTATTAGTTCCAGAAACACTGAGACATCCATAAAATCTTGATTATTTTTCCCGTGCCATCAACAAGAGGCTCTAAGAATCAAGAGAGTTACCTGGTGGATTCCATGGGTGAATGCAGCACTCAGAGCTGAGGGCTGGGCCTTATAAAGAAAAGATTTATGAGGGAAGAAGGAAGACACCAGGCACATCAGACCATGGGATAGATGAAGGGTATAAAGCTTCAAGATCAGAAGACTTGGTAGAGTAACCTCACTTCCGAATACTGCTGAGCTGGGAAGGAACCATTTAAATGAGTAGCAGAAGAGTTAAAGCCAGCAAGATTCTGGTGATCATGTGCATGTGACTTAATCTGTTCTCACCTAATGGTGAGAATCTTAACTCTTTGAGGGACAAGAGTGGAAGAAATTTTCACAGAACAACTGATGGCTCGTTGGATACAGTAGGACTGCAATGGCGGATCAGCAAGTATACTGTGCTTGTGTGAGCATTCTGCTAAGTAGTCAGTAGGTTCCTGTGTCCCAGACATATTTGAAAGTGGCATCTCAAGACATAAATTTGGGTCCAGTGCTGACTTAGCAAGCCGTGGATCAGCCAAACTACAAGCTATGTCAAGTTCCCAGGGGATGGTTGACTGGGTATTGACAGATTGGGGAAGACAGAGCTGTGTGTACAAGGGGAATAGACTGGAGCTAACCTATCAGGTTTTGAGTAGAGCTCTGGTGGGCAGTTAATCTGAGATTTTAAATCATATATTGGGGGCGCCTGGGTGGCTCAGTGGGTTAAGCCGCTGTCTTAGGCTCAGGTCCTGATCTCAGGGTTCTGGGATTGGGCTCTCTGCTCAGCGGGGAGCCTGCTTCCTCCTCTCTCTCTCTGCCTACTTGTAATCTCTCTCTCTGTCAAATTAATAAATAAAATCTTTAAAAAAAAGATTTTAAAAAAATCATATATTGTTGGTCAGGACCTTTTGTAGTCTACTTCAAAGGAGCAGAGACTCTCAGTGCTGGAATGAAACAGTGGGACACATCAAACTAGACACCTTCATTTTATTTATTTATTTATTCATTCATTCATTTATTTTTATTTTTATTATTTTTTTAAACATATAATGAATTTTTATCTCCAGGGGTACAGGTCTGTGAACCGCCAGGTTTTCACACTTCACAGCACTCACGATAGCACATACACTCCCCAATGTCCATAACCCCAAGCCCCTCTCCCAATTCCCCTCCCCACAGCAACCCTCAGTTTCTTTTGTGAGATTGAGAGTCACTCATGGTCTGTCTCCCTCCCAATCCCACCTTGTTTTATTTATTATTCTCCTACCCCCTTAACCCCCCACCATGTTGCATCTCCACTTCCTCATATCAGGGAGATCATATGATAGTTGTCTTTCTCTGCTTGACTTATTTCGCTAAGCATGATACACTCTAGTTCCATCCATGTTGTCGCAAATGGCAAGATTTCATTTCTTTTGATGGCTTCATAGTATTCCATTGTGTATATATACCACATCTTCTTGATCCATTCATCTGTTGATGGACATCTAGGTTCTTTTCATAGTTTGGCTAATGTAGACATTGCTGCTATAAACATTCGGGTGCACGTGCCCCTTTGGATCACTATGTTTGTATATTTTTGGTAAATACCCAGTAGTGCAATTGCTGGGTCCTAGGATAGTTCTATTTTCAACATTTTGAGGAATCTCCATGCTGTTTTCCAGAGTGGTTGCATCATCTTACATTCTCATAAACAGTGTAGGACTGTTCCTCTTTCTCTGCATCCTCATCAGCATCTGTCATTTCCTGACTTCTTACTTTTAGCCATTCTTACTGGTGTGAGTTGGTATCTCAATGTGGTTTTGATTTGTATTTCCTTGATGCCAAGTGATGTGGAGCACTTTTTCATGTGTGTGTTGGCCATCTGGATGTCTTCCTCGCAGAAATGTCTGTTCATGTCTTCTGCCCGTTTCTTTATTGGATTATTTGTTCTTTGGTGTAGAGTTGATTAAGTTCTTAATAGATTTTGGACACTATCCCTTTATCTGATTTGTTGTTTGCAAATATCTTTTCCCATTTGGTCAATTGTCTTTTGGTTTTGTTAACTGTTTCCTTTGCTGTACAAAAGCTTTTGATCTTGACGAAATCCCAGTAGTTCATTTTTTCCCTTTTTTCCCTTTTCTTGAACGACGTTCCTAGGAAGATGTTGCTGTGGCTGAGGTCAAAGAGGCTGATGCCTGTGTTCTCCTCAAATATTTTGATGGATTCTTTCTCACATGGAGGTCTTTCATCCATTATGACTCTTTTCGTGTGTGGTGTAAGAAAATGGTCCAATTTCTTTTTTCTGCCTGTGGCTGTCCAATTGTCCCAAAACCATTTATTGAAGAGTCTGTCTTATTTCCACTAAACATTCTTCCCTGCCTTTTCAAAGATTAGTTTACCATAGAGTTGAGGGCCTATTTCTGTGCCCTCTATTCTGTTTCATTGATCCATGTGTCTGCTTTTGTGCCAGTACCATGCTGTCTTAATGATGACAACTTTGTAATAGAGCTTGAAGTCAGAATTTGATGCCACCAACTTTGGATTTCTTTTTCAATATTCCTTTGGCTATGTGAGGTTGTTTCTGGTTCCATATAAATTTTAGAATTATTTGTTCCATTTCTTTGAAAAAAAAAATGGATGGTATTTTTACAGGAATTGCTTTAAATGTGTAGATTGCTTTAGGTAGCATAGACATTTTCACAATATTTGCTCTTCCAATCCAGGATCATGGAACATTTTTCTTTTTATTTGTGTCTTCCTCAATTTCTTATATGAGTACTTCATAGTTTTATGAGTATAGATTCTTTGTCTCTTTGGTTAGGTTTATTCTTAGGTATCTTATAGTTTTGGGTGAAATTGTAAATGGGATTGAGTCCTTAATTTCTCTTTATTCTGTCTTGTTGTGGTGTAGATAAATGCAACTGGATTCTGCGCATTGAATTTATATCCTGACACTTTACTGAATTCCTGTATAGGTTCTAGCAGTTTTGGAGTGGAGTCTTTTGGGCTTTCCACATATAGTATCATATCATCTGTGAAGAGTGATAGTTTGACTTCTTTGTTGATTTGAATGCCTTCAAATTCCTTTTGTTGTCTAATCGCTGAGGCTAGGAATTCTAGTACTCTGTTGAATAGCCGTGGTGATAATGGACATCCCTGCTCTGTTCCTGACCTTAGCAGAAAAGCTTTTAGTTTTTCTTTCATTGAGTATAATATTTGTGGTCGGTTTTTCATAGATGGCTTTGATAATATTGAGGTATAGGCCCTCGTCCCTACACTCTGAAGAGTTTTAATCAGGAAGGGATGCTTCACTTTGTCAAATGCTTTTTCAGAATCTATTGAGAGTATCATATGGTTCTTGTTCTTTATTTTATGAATGTGTTGTATTACATTAATTGATGTTGAACCAACCTTGCAGCCCTGGAATAAATCCCACTTGGTCGTGGTGAATAATTCTTTTAATGTACTGTTGAATCCTATTGACTAGTATTTTGGTGAGAATTTTCACATCTGTGATAATTAAGGATATTGATCTGTAGCTCTTTTTTTTTTTTTGATGGGATCCTTGTCTGGTTTTTGGGATCACGGTGATGTTGACCTCATAAAATGAGTTTGGGAGTTTTCCTTCCATTTCTATTTTTTCAAACAGTTTCAGGGGAATAGGAATTACTTCTTCTTTAAATCTTTGGTAGAATTCCCCTGGAAAGCCATCTGGCCCTCGGCTTTAGTTTGTTTGTAGATTTTTGATGACTGTTTCAATCTCCTTACTGGTTATCATTTTGTTCAGGTTTTGTATTTCTTCATGGATCAGTTGTGTTAGTTTATATGTCTCTAGAAATGCATCCATTTCTTCCAGATTCTCAAATTTGTTGGCATAGAGTTGCTCATAGTATGTTCTTATATTTGTATTTATTTGGTGTTAGTTGTGATCTCTCTTCTTTAATTCAGGATTTTATTTATTTTGGGTCCTTTCTCTTTTCTTTTTGATAAGTCTGGCCAGGGGATTACCAATCTTATTAAGTCTTTCAAAGAAGCAGCTCCTAGTTTCATTGATTTTTTTTCTATTTTTTTTGTTTGTTTGGTTGGTTTGGTTTGGTTTCTATTTCATTGATTTCTGCTCTGATCTTTATAATTTCTCTTCTCCTGCTGGGTTTAGGGTTTCTTTCTTGTTCTTTTTCCAGTTCCGTTAGGTTTAGGGTTAGGTTGTGTACTTGTGTACTTGAGACCTTTCTTGTTCTTGAGAAAGGCTTGTACTGCTATATATTTTCCTCTCAGGACTGCCTTTTCTGTATCCCACATATTTTGAACCATTTTTTTTTTCATTATAATTTGTTTCCATGATTTTTTTCAGTTCTTATTTTCCAGGTTGACCCATTCATTCTTTAGAAGGATGCTGTTTATTCTCCATGTATTTGTGTTCTTTCCAAATTTCTTCTTTTGATTGAGTTCTAGCTTCAGAATATTCTGGTCTGACAATATGAAGGGAATTATCCCAATCTTTTGATACTGGTTGAGACCTGATTTAGGACCCAGGAGGTGATCTATTCTGGAGAATGTTCCAGTGCACTATTGAAGAATGTATATTCCGTTCTTTTGGGTTGAAATGCTCTGAATACATCTGTGATGTTCATCTGGTCCAGTGTGTTATTTAAGGCCTTCATTTCCTTTTTGATCTTTTGCTTGGATTATTTGTCCATTTCATTGAGTGGATTGTTAAATCCCCTACTATTACTGTGTTATTGTTGATGTGTTTCTTTGATTTTGTTATTAATTGGTTTATATAGTTGGCTTCTCACACATTGGGGACATAGATATTTAAAATTATTAGATCCTCCTCTTGGACAGACCCTTTGAGTGTTATATCGTGTACTTCCTCATCTCGTATTATAGTCTTTGGCTTATAATCTATTTGATCTGATAAAAGGATTTCCACGCCTGCTTTCTTCTGATGTCCATTAGCATGGTAAATTGTTTTCCACCCCCTCACTTTAAATCTGGAGGTGTCTGTGGGTCTAAAATGAGTTTCTTGGGGGTAGACAAGATGGCAGTGATGTAGGAGGAGGCGCCCTTTCAACCTGTACCCTAAAGTGAGCTGATTACCTTACAAAGAACTCTGATCACCCACAAAATAAGCCTGAGATCAGAATTATACACGTCTGTATCTCTACAGGAGCAGAAGACGCCAGTGGGCAGGTCTATTAGAGTGGGAAAGTCGAACTGATATCAGAAGATAAACACAATTTGGGGTAGTGACCAGAGGAGACCCATTGGAAAGTAAAATCCCAATACAAGAGTGCCCTGCATCTGGGGACCAGCATTAACTTGGAGTCTTGTAGAAAGCACTCAAAAAGAGCAAAGGATCATGGGGCGGGGAAATTGTGGGAATCAGGGAATTAGGGACAGGGGCTTAAGTGCTCAGACCCAAGACAGCCACTCCTGGTGCAGAGCCAGAAATAGTGCCTCAGAGAAACCAGGTCTTGGTCCCTGAGCCACCAGTGCACCTGAGAGTATGTGGGGTCTGGCTGCTGTGAGGGGCTGGAAACTTTGCCATTGGCAGAAGAACAGCCCTTTTACAATCCCCACATGAGTGCCATGCCATGCTATCAGAGTCCGCCCCGCATCCTCCCCTGAGAGAGGTGCGCACAGGTGCCAGCCCAGTGCTCTCAGACCCAGAAAGAACAGGCACTCACGGCCCTGGCCAGTTGGAAAATCTCAGTGTATGATCTCTGCTTGTAACCTCCCTGGCAGTCTGCAGCTGCCCACACTGCCTCCGCTGCCATGGTTTTGGCTACAAGCAAAAAATCCTGCATCCCCAGGGACCACCATTCGGAAGCTATTTGCCAGTGGCCAAGGGGGAATTTATTTGCGCTCTGCAGCCAGAATGAGGCCTCTCTATGAGAGGGATGTAAGGGTGTAGTTTGCTTTCCTCTAACCCTACAAAAACCATCAAAAGTTGTCAAGGCGAGATAGAAAAACAAAAATGAACAAACAAAAAACCTCCAGAGAAAAAACGCCTGAAAAAAAAAATTTCCTCAGAGCCCACCCCCTTGATAGGGATAGGAGGACTTAACAAGGAGAACATCATTGACTGAAAACCCACGTGTCAGGCCCCCTCCCCCAGACAACCAACCAAGAAAAATAAAAAAAGACAACAAGAGAACAAGAGATCAACCACAACTACTTCATATGACAACTTTTATTTTTTAATTCGTTCCCACTGTTCTGCCTATTACTTTTTATATAGATAATTTTTTAACCTATTTACCACCACAATGAGATGTCCAGTACATCAAATTCCATAATAACCTTCTAACCTGAATTTTTGATACATACACCTTTGTTTTTCTTTTGCATCTCTATTTTTAATTTCTTTTATTATATTAGTTTAGTTTAGTTTATTCCTTTTTTATTTTCTAATATTCATATAGAATTAAATTTCAAGGTAATCCCTTTTCCACAATCAATGCTACCACTATAGGTAAACCAATTTTTAATCCCCCTTTATCTTAGGAAAGTTGAGTCCTTTAACAAAGATATCAAGATACATCCAGGAAGAATCAAAACAACCTTCCTCACCCACACTGAAAATTCGTAATCACTCCCCATCTTTTTTTTTCCACCAGTAATTCTGTGTTTTTGTGTTGGTCCTGATAGTACATAAGTCTTACACTTCGGGTTCTTTTGACGAGGTTCTTCCTTTATTTGTGTATATATATATTTCTCTTATAATATACTCTTATCAGTCTTATTGTTTATCAGTTTTTGTTAGAATACTTCATAAATCTTACCTTGGGGCCCATTTGGGCTGAACTTTCTCTTTCATCTTCCCTTTATTTCCTGTCTCTCTCTCCCTTTTACTCTTTTTCTTCTCTTTATTCTCTCATTTGGATGGGGAGACCTGATTGCTCAGAAACGTTTCACGGTGCACCTTGACTGCACCACGGTTGATTCATCCAGCTACATCCATTCAGCCAACTCTCACCAAAATGACTAGGAGGAGAAATGCCCAACAGAATAAAAATACAAAGGATCGGACTTCTCCAGCAGAGCTAATGACTATTGACATAGACGATATGTTGGGAAGAGAAACCAGGCAATAGCTAGGTTGGAGAAAGCCAAGGATGACCAAACGGAATTGATTAGAGCCTAACTGAAAGCGACCAGAGATGATATTTACAATGTTATGGAAGAGCTTAAAGCTACCAGGGATGCGGTTTACAATGCTCTCAATGAGTTCCAATCTAATCTAAATTCTCTCAAAGCTAAGGTAACTGAGACAAAAGATAGAATTAGCGATCTGGAGGAAAAACAGACAGAAAGGAACAGGAGGAAGCTTTGAACAAAACAGCTTAGAAACCACCAAAGCAGAAACAGGGAAATAAATGATGTCATGAAACGTTCCAACGTCAGAATTATTGGACTCTCTGAAGGGGAGGAGAAAGAAAGAAGTGTAGAAGATAGAGTGGAAAAAAATCTTCATGAAAACTTTCCCAATTTTGCGATTGGAAGCAGCATTCATGTACTGGAGGCTGAATGGACTACCCCCAATATTATAGATTCCAGTAAAACATCAAGGCACCTGATATTTGAATTGAGGAATCATAATTGTAGGTATAATCTCTTGAAAGCTGCTAGGATGAAGAGGCTCCTCATGTACAGAGGAAAAGTCCATCAGAATAATATCAGTCCTGTCCACAGAAACCTGGCAAGCTAGAAAGGGCTGGTAAGATATATTCAGGGCACTAAATGAGAAAAACATGCAGCCAAGAATACTTTATCCAGCAAGACTGACATTCAAAATGGATGGAGAGATAAAGAGTTTCCAAGACTGGCAAGGCTTAAAAGACTATGCAACCACCAAGCCAACACTGCAGTAAATAAAAGGGGGGTTCTATAAAAGAGGAAAAAGCCTAAGAATAGCATTGGGCAGAAATATAGAGACAATCTACAGAAAGAAAGACTTCAAAGGTAACACAATGTCAATAAAAACGTATCTATCAATAATCTCTCTCAATGTGAATGACTTAAATATGCACATAAATTGGGACAGTACCCATTGACATGTTGTCTACAAGAGACCCATTTTGAGCCTAAGGATACAGCCAGACTGAAAGTGAAGAGGTGGAGAAGCATCTTTCATGCCAATGGTTCTCAAAATAATGCTGGTTTAGCTATTCTTATATCAGACAAATTAGATTTTAAACTAAAGACTGTAGTCAGAGATACAGAAGGACACTACATCATTCTTAAAGAGACTATGCACCAAGATTATCTAACAATTGTAAATATATATGCCCCCAATATGGGAGCAGCTAATAAAACAAGAAAACCTTAAATGTAGATAAGGAGTCATATTGATATAAATACATTAATCATAGGAGATCTTAACAAGCCTCTCTCAAAAATAGATCATCAAAGCAGAATGTAAATAAAGAAACAAGAGGGACGCCTGGGTGGCTCAGTTGGTTGGACGACTGCCTTCGGCCCAGGTCATGATCCTGGAGTCCCGGGATCGAGTCCCACATCAGGCTCCCAGCTCCATGGGGAGTCTGCTTCTCTCTCTGACCTTCTCCTCATTAATGCTCTCTCTCACTGTCTCTCTCTCTCAAGTAAATAAATAAAATCTTTAAAAAAAAAAAAAGAAACAAGAGCACTGAATGACACATTGGACCAGATGGACCTCATAGATACATACAAAACATTCTACCCTTAAACAACAGAATACTCATTCTTCTCAAGTGCACATGGAACCTTCTCCAGAATAGACCACATACTGGGTTACAAATCAGGAATCAACTGATACCAAAACACTGAGATTATTCCCTACGCATTCTCAGATCACAATGCTTTGAAACTTGAGCTAAATCACAAGGAAAAGTTTGGAAGGAACTCAAAGACGTGGGAGTTAAATATCACCTTGCTTAAGAATGCTTGGTTCAACTAGAAGATCAAAGAAGAACTGAAACAATTCATGGAAACCAATGAATGAATACACTTATGTCCAAAACCTATGGGATACAGCAACGTCGGCCCTAAGACCGAAATGCATAGCCATTCAAGCCTCCCTCAAAAAGATTGAAAAATCCACAACACACGAACTGTCTCTACACCTTAACGAACTGGAAAATCAACAACAAATAAGACCAACTCCACACATAAGAAGGGAAATAATCAAGATTCGAGCTGAAATCAAAGCGGTCAAAACCAGAGATAGAATAGAATATATCAATGAAATTAAAGCTCATTTTATGAAAGAATCAAGAAAAGAAATAAAACATTTGCCACATTAATCCAAAAGAAAAGAGTAAAAGCATAAAGTCATAAAATTATGAATGAAAAGGCAGAGAATACAACTACTACCAAGGAAGTAGAAACAATCATCAGAAGTTATTATCAACAGATATACACCAATAAGCTAAGAAACCTAGATGAAATGGATGTATTCCTAGAAAACTACAAACTCCCAAAATTGACTGGGAAGAAATTGACAACCTGAATAGACTGATATCTAGCAAGGAGACTGAAGGAGTGATCAAAAGCCTCTCAAAAAATAATAGATCAGAACTTAACCAATTCTGTGGGGAATTCTACCAGATTTTCAAAGAAGAAATAAAACATATTCTCCTGAAGCTGTTTCAAAAAATTGAAACAGAAGGAAAACTTCCAGACTCTTTTTATGAAGCCAGCATTTCCCTGATCAGCAAACCAGGCAAGGACAGTATCAAAGAGGAGAATTTCAGACCAATATCACTGATGAATATGGATGCTAAGTTTCTCAACAATATCCTAGCAAAAAGGATCCAACAACACATTAAAAAGATTATCCACCATGACCAGGTTGGACTCATCCCTGGGCTACAAGAATGGTTCAACATTCACAAATCAATTAATGTGAAAGAATAAATCAATAAGAGAAAAGAGAAGAACCACATCGTCCTCTCAATTGTTGCAGAAAAAGCATTTGACAAAATCCAGCATCCGTTCCTGATTTAAATGCTTCAAAGTATAGGGATAGAGGGAAAATTCCTGAATTTCATCAAATCTATCTATGAAAGACCCACAGCAAATATAATCATCAATGGAAAAAAAGAAAAATCTTGCAGTCTTCCCATTGATATGAGAAACACGACAAGGATGCCCACTTTCATGACTCTTGTTCAACATAGTATTAGAAGTCCTAGAAACAGCAATCATACAACAAAGAGAAATAAAAGGTATTCAAATTGGCAATGAAGAAGTCAAGCTCTCTCTTCACAAATGACATAATTCTTTATATGAAAACCTAAAAGACTCAACCCCAAACTATTAGAACTCATACAGCAATTCAGCAATGTGGCCGGATACAATGTCAATGTACAGAAATTAGTGGCTTTCTTATACACTAACAATGAAGATACAGAAAGGAAAATTAGAGAATTTATTCCATTTATTATAGCACCAAGAACCATAAGATACCTGGGAATAAACCTAACCAAAGTGGTAAAGTATATGTACTCAAGGAACTACAGAACACTCATGAAAGAAACTGAGGAAGACACAAAAAGATGGAAGACCATTCCATGCTCTTGGATTGGAAGAATAAATATTGTTAAAATGTCCATACTGCCTAGAACAATCTATACTTTTAATGCCATACCAATCAAAATTCCACCAGTATTTTTCAAAGAGCTGGAGCAAATAATCCAAAATTTTGTATGAAAACAGAAGAGATCTGAATTGCTAAGGAAATGTTGAAAAACAAAAATAAAACTGGGGGCATCATGTTACATGATTTCAAGCTTTACTACAAAGCTGTGATCACCAACAGAAAAACGGATACATAGACCAATGGAACAGAGTGGAGAGCCCAGATATGGACCATCAACTCTATTGTCAAATAATGTTAGACAAAACAAGAAAAAATATACAGTTGAAAAAAGACTGTCTCTTCAATAAATGGTGCTGGGAAAACTGGACAGTTATATGTAGAAAAATGAAACTCAACCATTCTCTTACACCATACACAAAGATAAACTGAAAATGGATAAAAGAATTCAACATGAGATAGGAATCCATTAGAATCCTAAAGGATAATACAGGCAGTGACCTCTTTGATATCAGCCACAGCAACTTATTTCAAGATATGTCTCCAAAGGCAAAGGGAACAAAATCAAAAATGAAGTTTTGGGACTTCATCTCGTTCAAAAGCTTCTGCACAGCAAAGGAAACAGTCAAGAAAACAAAGAGGCAACCCACGGAATGGGAGAAAATATTTACGAATGACAGTACAGACAAAAGGTTGATATCCAGGATCTATAAAGAACTCCTCAAACTCAACACACACAAAACAGATAATTATATCAAAAATTGGGCAGATTATATGAACATACACTTCTCCAATGAAGACATACAAATGGCTATTAGACACATGAAAAAATGTTCATCATTTTTTCCACAACACATGGAATCCATCAAATGGATTAAAATTAAAACCACGTTGATTAAAATTAAAACCACACCTCTTAGAATGGGCAAAATTAGCAAGGCTGAAAACATGTGTTGGAGAGGATGTGGAGAAAGGGGAACCCTCTTTCAATGTTGGCGGGAATGCAAGTTGGTGTAGCCGCATTGGAAAACAGTGTGCAGATTACTCAAGAAATTTAAATTAGCGCTTCACTATGATGCTGCCTTTGCACTTCTGGGTATTTATCTCAAAGATACAGATGTCATGAAAAGAAGGGCCATCTGTACCCCAATGTTTATAGCAGCAATGGCCACTCTTGCCAAACAGTGGAAAGAATCAAGTTGACCTTCAACGGGCGAATGGATAAGGAAGATGAGGTCCATATACACTATGGAGTATTATGCCTCCATCAGAAAGGATAAATACCCAACTTTTGTAGCAACATGGATGGGACTGGAAGAGATTATGCTGTGTAAAATAAGTCAAGCAGAGAGAGTCAATGATCATGTGGTTTCACTTATTTGTGGAGCATGACAAATAGCATGGAGGACAAGGGGAGATGAAGAAGGAAGTTGAAGGAAATTGGAAGGGTATGTGAACCATGAGAGACTAGGGACTCTGAAAAACCACCTGAGGGTTTTGAAGGGGCAGAGAGTGGGAGGTTGGCGGAACCTGGTTGTGGGTATTGGAGAGGACACTGATTGTATATAGGTGGTGTAAAAACAATGAATACTGTTACACTGAAAATAAATTTAAAAAATGAGTTTCTTGTAGGCAACATATAGATGGGCTTTGTTTTTTTTTTTTTTTTTTTTCCATTCTGATCCCTGTGTCTTTAGATTGAGGCATTTAGCCCATTAACATTCAGGGTAACTATTGAGAGATATGAATTTAGTGCCATTATATTGCCTATAAGGTGACTGTTACTGTATATTGTCTCTGTTCCTTTCTGATCCACCACTTGTAGGCTCTCTTCTAAATTTTACTATTAGGTGACAGGGTGTGGAGCTATTCTTATTGATTTTGAGGGCGGTTCTCTGTACCTCCTGGGTTTTGATGCTTGTTAACTTTGCCATGTTAGGGAAATTCTTTCCAATAATTCTCTCCAATATACCTTCTGCTCCCCTCTTTCTTCTTCTTCTGGATTCCCAATTATTCTAATGTTGTTTTGTCTTATGGTGTCACTTATCTCTCGAATTCTCCTCTCGTGGTCCAGTAGCTGTTTGTCCCTCTTTTGCTCAGCTTCTTTACTCTCTGTCATTTGGTCTTCTATATCACTATTTTTTTTTCTTCTGCCTCATATATCCTAACAGTGAGAGCCTCCATTTTTTACTGCACCTCTTTAATAGCTTTTTTAAAATTTCAACTTGGTTAGATTTTAGTTCTTATATTTCTCCAGAAAGGAGAAATACATACTTATATATCCTAGAGGGTTTCTCTAATATCGTACATGCCTTTTTCGAACCTGACTAGAACCTTGAGAATCGTAATTCTGAATTCTAGATCTGAAATATTACCAATGTCTGTATTAATTAGGTCCTTAGCCTTTGGTTCTGCCATTTATTTATTTATTTATTTATTTATTTATTTAATTGTTTGTTTGTTTGTTTTTGTGGTAGATTTTTCTGCCTTACCATTTTGTCCAGATAAGAGTATAAGAAGGAACAAGTAAAATACAAATAGGGTGGTAAAGACCCCAGGAAAATACACTTAACCAAATCAGAAGAAACCCAAAATCATGGAGGGGGCGAGAAAGGGGATAAAAAGAGGTTCATCAAAAAATTTTTAAAAACAAAATAAGGAAATAATATAAAAAAGAAAAAAAACTCTATATAGATATTAGATAAACTAGTTATAAAACATTAAAAAAAGAAAAAGATAAAGGTTAAAAAATTATCAGAAGAATAAAAAAATATTGAAAAAGAAATTAAATTAACTGCAAAACTAAAGAATCATGGGGGAAAGCCATGAGTTTCGTGCTTTGCTTTCTCCTCCTCTGAAATTCCACTGCTCTACTTAGTATTGAAACTGCACTCCTTGGTAGGTGAACTTATCCTGGCTGGATTTCTTATTGATCTTCTGGGGGAGGGGCCTGTTGTAGTGATACTCATGTGCCTTTGCCTCAGATGGAATTGCACCACCATTACCAGGGACCAGGCTGAGTAATCCAGTTGAATGTGCTTTCAGGAGCTTTTGTTTCCTGAATGCTTTCTGCAGAGTTCAGGAGGACGGGAATGAAAATGGGGGCTGCCCAGTCTCTGGCCCAGAGGAGCCAAGAGCTTGGGGCACCACTCCTCAGTGCGCCCTCAGAGAATAGCATCCAATCACTCCTGTCTCCCTGGCCTCTGGCAATGCTCTGAGCTCACAGAGGCTGTGACCCGTTCAAGGTAACCCTGAGCTGAGAGCTCACTCCTTGCCTCTGTCTCTGTAGCAGGCTTCCCCATTCTAATACCTGTAAGCTCTGTGACATTCAGATAACCCCGATCCTTCTGTGACCTTGAGGGACCTGGGGCCACTCCTACCCTGTGTGGGATTCACCTTGGTTTAGCCTCTGGAGCGATGTCTCTCATCGAACAGACTTTTAAAAGTCCTGATTTAGTGCTCCGTTTCTCTGCTGCTTGCCATAAGCTGGCCCCTTACCTTGTGGTTTATCTTCCTGTCGTTTTGGATTCACTTCTCCGCCAGTCCTATCTTTCAGAAAGTGATTGATTTTCTGTTTCTAGAATTGTTGTTGTTCTTCTCTTCGATTTCTCATTTGATTTGTAGGTGTTTGCAATGTTTAGATAAGCTATCTAGCTGATCTCCTGTTACCTGAAGTAGTCTCAGCCTGCTACTTCTCTGCCATCCTGACTCCTCCCTCCCATTTTTTTAAAAATTTAATTTATTTGACAGAGAAAAGGACAGAGAGAGAGAGAGAGAGAGAGCACAAGCGGGGGGGGCAGTGGGAGAGGGAGAAGCAGACTCTCCACTGAGCAGGGATCCCAATATGTGGCTCAATCCTGGGACTCTGGCATCATGACCTGAGCCAAAGGCAGATGCTTAACGACCGAGCCACCCAGAAACCCCTATACACCTTCACTGTAGAAGAGAGGAGACTTGGCTTCATTCTAATACATAAGAGGAGAATTGTTGGATCATATGCTTGTTCTGTATCCATTTTTTTTTAAGATTTTTTTTATTTTTTTTTATTTATTTATTTGACAGAGAGAGATGACAAGCAGGCAGAGAGGCAGGCACAGAGAGAAGAGGAAGCAGGCTCCCTGCCGAGCAGAGAGCCCGATGCGGGACTCGATCCCAGGACTCTGAGATCATGACCTGAGCCGAAGGCAGTGGCTTAACCCACTGAGCCACCCAGGCGTCCCTCTGTATCCATTTTTAAGTACTCTTTACCTCCAGTGTGGAGCTCAACCTCATGACCCCGAGATCAAGAGTCACTCTTCTGATTGCATCAGCCAGTACCCTTATGAAAACATGACACTGTGTTCCATAGTGGCTGCACCTATTTACAGTCCTAGCAACAGAGCCTGTTTACCTTCCCACTATAGCCCAAGAGAGCACAGTTCCCTTTCCATCACATTTTGGCCAAAATTCTTGTTTGGTCTTCTGGATACTAGTCATTTTTATAGCTGACAGGTGACATTATTTTGGGGAAATGCCATGATTTGCATATCCCTGGTGATAAGTGATGGTGAACATCTCTTCGTGTATTTGTTGGCCCTCTCTGTGTTTTCTTTGAAAAAAAAAAAAAACTAGTCTGAATTCTGATGATCTTGTAACTACTCTCTGTTTTTGTGTTATTGAGTTATATGAGTTCTTCAATATTTTGGATACGAGACATTTATCAGTTAAGTAGTTTGCAAATATTTTCTCCTCTTCAGTATGTTGTCTTTTCAATGTTTTTCATCGTAGCTTTTACTTATCATGTCAAATCCAAATATCAGTGTCAAGAAGGAACTCAAGAAACATTCTTCCAAAAAAAATTGTGTTAATGAGATGAATGAATAGATCTCTTCTGCATAGTTTTAATAGGTTCTTGACTCAGCAGAGCATCTGACTCTAGATCTCAGAATATGGAGTTCCAATTTTGGTCATGGAGCTTATTATAAAAAGGAAGGGGTGTGAATAACATTCTGCCCAATTTACAGCTAGGTATTTTATGGGTGTGGCTGTTTTATTGAAGTCCTTGCCACATTGTGACTTCATTGTTATGGATTGGGTGGGATAGACATTAAGTTGCATTGCTTTACTTGAGGTTAACCAGTGTTTCCAAAGTAATTATCATGGAGACTGTTGCTTCCCTATTTTACATTCCTGGAGCTTTTGTTGGAAATCAATTGACTACATTCTTGTGGGTTTTATTCCTGGGTTTTCTACTCTGTTCCATTGATCTGTGTGTCTGTCTGCATGTTGATACCATAAGATTTTCATTTCTACAAGTTTGTAATACACTTTGAATTCAGAAAGCATGATGCCTTCAGGTTTTTTTTTCTCCAGAGGGCTTTGGCTATTCAGGGCCCTTGTGGTAGTATTCATTCTGTAGGATTATTGAAAATGGCAATAGATCTTGAAGGGGTTTGCACTGAGTATTTAGATTGCTACACTGCTTATGCAGTGTAGATTACATATTTTCTGGTCCTCCATTAGCATGAGATGTCTCCAGCCTTAATTTTGTCTTCTTCAAATTCTTTAATTAATGATTTAAGCTTATGTGTTTGCAGGTCTTTCACCTCTGAGTGAAAATTATTCCTATGCAATTTATTCTTTTTGAGTGATTATCAGTTACAAACTATTATCTTAATTTCTATCCTTGATAGCATTCTATTCGTGTATAGAGATGAAACTCATTTTTGAATATTAAATCTGTGTCCTTAAGTTTAGTACTTAATCCATCTGTTAATTCTACAAGTATTTTTGTAGAGTAATTTAAAGTTAAATATATGACACCATCTTCTCCTAATAAATTTTTAAAAAGCTGCAAATATAAGCTCATGTTCATGCTCTTGAATCTTTACATACATGGGAGGCAATTGAACTACCAAACAGCACTCACCCTGTCTTGAAGAAGGAAACCTTGCTGTTTGGAGCTACACCAAACTCCCAGAGTGAGAAAGCTTCCATGGTTCCATGAGCCCGCCTGTATATCAGGTGGTCGTCATTCCTCAATATCCAGCCTGAGTGGACGTCTAACACTCACCCTTATTTCACGTGCCAGTGAACTCACCACTGCCTCTGCAGATCGGGCCTTCTGTGCCCTAAACCCTTACCCTAACCCTATCCTGTATTTTCAGTCTTCCATCCCCAGAGTCCTGGTTCACAAGCCCTCCAGATTGAGCATTCTGCAGCCCCAATACAGCACTCTGCCTGCCTTTCATAAGGCAAAAGTGGCCTATGGGACTGCACACAAACCCCCAAAGAGGATCAACCTGCACGGCCCCAAGGGCACTGCAATTTCATAGGTCCCTCTGTGGACATAAACCCCTCTGTCTTCCAGAGACAAAGCCCAGAATCATTATCAGCCACCAGGGTATTTTGCTGCCTATCCACCAGATCAGACCTGCCATGCCCTTGGCCATCATCTCGACCCTACCTGTGTTTATAGGCTTCTGTCCCCAGAGGCCGGGTCTTGAATTCCTGCATATGGGAGAACATGATCCACAAAATAGAAGTCCTCTAGTCCTGCAGCAGAAAAGCTTGCTATTGGGGTGAGTGTCAAACCCTCAGTGTAGGCAAAACCTGCATGGCCATGAGGCCCTGCCCACTATTGAGGGCCACACTGGGCACAAACCCACATGGTGGCCCTCAAACTCAGCCACGTTTTCAACTAAGGCCCTTCGGTAGCTTGACCTAGGCATCTGAGGCCTGTGATCCAAGGCCCAAAACCAAACCTGAAGTTGGGTTTCCAGGTACCCATACACAGAGCCCTGCTCTCATAAGGGTCCCCCCCTTATGGGGACCCTTGAAACAGAAAACAGGATTCCTCCTTTCCCCCCACAAAGAAATCATCCTCTTTGGAGCTGTGCAAAAATCCCCAAAGAGGGAGAATCTTCTATGGACCTATGAGGAAACCCCTACATTCCGTGGCCACCCAAGACACAAAAAGCCTGAGGCAAAAACCTCAGCTTCTGCCTTACACTTGCTCTCATTTCAGATCCCGAGGAGCTTGTCTCGGGGTCTGCAGATCAGGCCTGCCATACCATTGGCCCTAGTCCTCACTCTAGTTGCTGATTTCAGACTTTTGTTCCCAGAGTCCTGCCCCACAAACCCTCCAGCCTGGGTATGCCATAGCCACACCATAGGACTGTGTCTTCCCTCCAGAAGGAAGCTGGGAACCTTAGTGATGCAAGAAAGCTCAAGATTAGGAGAAACCTGCAAGGACCCCGAGGGCACCCATATTTCGGAGGACACCATGGACAAAAATGCGCAGGCTGACACACCCTGAGCAATTAACTCCCATCAGACACCCAGAGAGATGGCCTCAGAGACATAACATTGAACCTGACATGCTCCTGGGCTCCAATCTCTACCCTTGCTTGGGATTTCAGGCATCTGTTCCCAGAGGCCTATTCTCGAATACCAACATATGGGGGAATCCCTGAGCCACTGAACATATCACCTCCTGCCTCCAGTAGGAAACCTTCCTATTTGGAGCTGTGTCAAACCCTCAGGTTAGTAGAATCCTGCTTGGCTTCTGAGACAACCACCATATTCGATGTTTGCCCAGGACACAAAGCTGAATTGTGACCCTCTGCATGAGACACCTTTACAACTCAGCCTCCTGTGTAGCTTGCTCCAGAGACAGCAGAGAGGACCTGCCATATCCCTCGTCTCCAGTGGAAACCCTTGGTGTGGTTTTCAGGCATCCATACCTAAAGTATGCTTTAGAATCTTTCCATATGGGGGACCCTAGAGCCATCCAACAGCACGCCCCCATCCCAAAGAAGGAAATATTGCTGTTTGGAGCTGCACAAAACCTCCAGTTTGGGAAAACCTCTATGGCCTCATGAGGCCACCCCTACATCAAGCGGTCCTTATGACACACTCCAGCCTGAGGGGATTACTGACATTCCCACTTATTTTAGATGCTGGTGTTTTCACCTCAGACTCTGCAGATTGGGCCTGCTGGCACTTCAGCCTCCCCCTAACCCTAGCTTGTGTTTGCATTCTTCCGTCCCCAGAGTCCAGATGCACAAGCACACCAGGTAGGGAATTCTGAAGTCCCAACACAACACTCAGCCTGCATTTAAAAAGGCAAAAATGGCAAAATGGCCTATTGGATTGCACATAACGCCACATGAGGATTAACCTGCAAGGCCCTCGTGGGCACCGCAATGTCATAGGCCACCCTGTACACTTATGTTCAGTCTGCCACAGACTGAGACCTGGCTTCCTTCAGCCACCTGGGTAGTAGGCGCATATCGACCATATCCGACCTGCCATACCCCTAGGCCATCATATCTACCCAACCTGGGTTTGTCCCCAGAGGCCTGGACTCAAATCCCTGCATATGGGGGAACATGATCCACCGATTCAAGGTTCCCTTGCCACACGCCCCCTCCCCCACAGCAGATAACGTTGCTATTGGGAGGTGTGTCAAATACTCAGAGTAGGAGAAACCTGCATGGTGCATTAGGCCCAGAAAACTGTTGCAGGCCGTGCTAGGCACAAACCCACATTGTGGCCCTCTGCCTGAGCCACATTTCCAATGAAGCCCCCTGGGTAGCTTGACCTACATTCAGCATAGGAGGACTGCCTCTGGTCTAGGCCCAAATACTAACCCAAGGTTGTGTTTCCAGGCACCCGACAAAGAGCCCTGCTCTCAAATCCCCCCTTAATGAGACTGCTGAGTTAGGAAACAGGATTCCTCCATTCCTTCAGAATGACACCATGCTATTCGGAGCTATGCAACCCCCCCTAAGGGAGAATCTTGCATGGTCTCATGAGGCCACCCCTATATCCTAGGCACACAATCCAGAGACAAAAGCCTCAAGTTCGGCCTCACACTCGCCCTCATTACAGATCCCGAGGAGCTGCCCTCAGGGTCTGAAGATCGGCCTGCCATCCCCTCGGCCCTAATCCTAACACTAGTTGGTGTTTTCAGACTTCTATGTCTAGTGTCCTGCCTCACAAACCCTGCAGCCTAGCTATTCCATAGCCACACGACAGGACTGTGCCTGCCCTCCAGAAGCAATAGAGTTTCAAGAAACCTCACAGGTAGAGGAAAACTGCAAGGCCCCGAGGCCTCCCCAACTTGCTAGGACACCCTGGACAAAAATGTGCAGTCTGACAAAACCTGAGAAACTACCTCCAATCAGACACACAGACAGATGTCCCCAGAGACAGGTGATTGAACCATAAATGCCCCAGGCTCTAATTTGCACCCTCACTTTGGTTTCCAGGCATCTCTCCTCAGAAGATTAGTTTCAATTAGCAGCATATTGGGGTCTCCTGAGGCACAAAACAGAACACCTCTCATCTCCATATGGAAAGCTTGCACATTTGGAGCTGTGTAAAACCCTCCATGGAGGAGAATGTTGCAGGGCCCTGAGCCATCATCACATTCTAAGTTCTCCATGGACACAAACCCACGTGATGACCCATCCTCTTGAGAATCCATTTCAACTCAGCCCCCTTGGTAGTTCACCACAGAGCCATCAGATTGAACTTGCCTACTCCCTATGAGCCATTGGGAATGGGAAGTGGGGTTTCCAGGCAATCATCCTTAGAGCCCTGCTCTCATACTTTTCTGGATGGAGTAGACTTGAGCTATCCACAGTACTTGCCTGTCCCGCAGAAGGAAACCTTGCAGTTTGGAGCAGCTCAGAACCCTCAGAGTTGGAAAACCTCCATGGCCTCTTGAGGCCCTCATTCATTAAGGGGCCATCGTGGTCTCAATTTTCAGCTTGAGCTAAGGTCTGATACTCGCTCTTGATTCAGATGAAAGAGATTTCTATTCAGCCTCAGTAGAGTGGGCCTGACGGGTCCTTGGCCCCAAACCTAACCCTAGCTTGTGTTTTCAGACTTCCGTCCTCACACTCCTGGCCAACAAGCCCTCCAGATTGGGAATTCTGAGGCCGAAATGCAGCACTCTAATTGCGCACCAGAAAAAAAAAAAAAAAGTGCCTTATGGAGCTGCTCAGAATCCCAAATCAGGATCAACCTCCATGGCCCTCGACAGCACCCCAATTTCCTAGACTGTGCTGTACACTAATGCTCTGTTTGCCACAGCCCGAGACAGACCTCCCATCAGAAACCTAGACAGCTGGCCCCATATCCATCACTTGACACCTGCCATTGACCTAGGCTGCCATCTCCCCCAACCTGGGTTTTCAGGCATCTGAACTTAGACCTTACCTCAAAACCCTGCACATGGGGGATCCTGATGCACAAATCAAAACTCCTCCTTCCCCATGGCATGAAACCTTGCTGTTGCCATTGTGTCAAACCTTCAGAGTAGGATAAACTTTTATGGCCTATAAGGCCATGCCCATGCTTGCAGGCCTCC
Source organism: Mustela nigripes (assembly GCF_022355385.1). NCBI lineage: Eukaryota > Metazoa > Chordata > Mammalia > Carnivora > Mustelidae > Mustela > Mustela nigripes. Next base: position 5,599,895 of record NW_026739436.1, read on the forward strand.
TTGGCCACAAACACACATTGTGACCCTCAGCGTGAGCCCAGTTTTCAAATAAGGCCTCTCAGTGGCTGGACCAAGATCCCACACATCAGGTTTACCATTCCCCTTAGCCCTAATCCTAACCAGAGTTCGGGTTTCCCAGTCACCTGTACCCAGGGCTCTTCTCTGGAACCCCTTATTTGGAGGGAAACCTAGACATTTAAAACAAACAAACAAACAAAAAACCTCCTCTTTTCCAACAGAATGACCCCAAACTCTAGGGTGCTGGGCAGAATCCCCTGAGAGGGAGAATCGTCTGTGGTTCACGAGGCCACCCCTCCATTCCATGGCCATCCTTGACACAAAATCCAGAGTCAAAAGCCTGAGCTACTGCCTCACACTCTCCCTTATTTCATATCACCTGGAGCTCCCTTCACAAACTGTAGATCAGGCCTGCCATACCCTTCACAAACTGTAGATCAGGCCTGCCATACCTCAGGCCCAAACGTAACCCGAGTTTGTGTTTTCAGATTTCTGTCCCCACAGCCCCGGCCCACATATCCTCCAGGCTGGGGCCTCTGGAAACACAGTGCAGGACTGTGCCTGACCTCTCCAAGGATCCTGTGCTCAGGATCTCCTACATTAGGATAAATCTACAAGGCTCCTCAGGCCATCCCAATAGCATAGTCAGCCCTGGACATAAAGGCACATTGTGACACAACTTAAGCAACTACCTCCACTCAGACAGGCAGACAGATATCCCATCCCCAGAGACAGAAGATTGAACTGGACTTTCCCCTAGGCCCTAATCTGCATCCTAGCTTAGGTTTCCAGGCATCTCTCCTCAGAAGCCTGGTTTTGAATACCAGTGTCTGAGGTGTTCTATAGGCGAAAAACAGAAAAACTCTTGTCTCCACATATGAAGCTTGCTCTTTGGAACTGTGTAAAACCCTCTGGGTAGGAGAATCCTGCAGGGCCCCTGAGACACCACCACATTCCATGTTCTCCATGGCCACAAACTCACATTATGTCCCATCCTCATGAGAGTCCCTTTCAACTCAGCCACCTGGTTAACTCACCCCAGAGCAGTAGGTCGAACTCACCTTATCCCTAGGACCAAACGTGAATGCGAGGTGGTGTTTCAACACATCCATCCTTAGAGGCCTGCTCTCGAATCCTTCTGTATAGACCATTCTTGACGCATCCAACAGGACTCACCTGTCCTGTAGAAAAAAATCTTGTGGTTTGAGGCGTCTCAAAATCCCCAGAATGGGAAAACCTCCATGGCCTCATTAGCCACCCCCTTCATTAATGGGCCATCATAGACACAATTTTCAGCTTGAGCCAACGTCTGATACTCGCCCTTACTTTACATGCAGGAGTTCTCTATTCAGCCGCTGCAGAGTGGGCCTGCTGAGCCCTTGACCAGAAACCTAACCCGAGCTTGTGTTCCCAAATTTCTGTCCACAAAGCCCTGGCCCACATGCCCTCCACAATGGTGCCTCTGGAGCAACACCGAAGGACTGGGCCTGCCCTCCTGTAGTTGTCAAAACCATCCAGTAAGAGAAACCTGCAAGGCCCCTTAGCTGACCTCAATTTCATAGGCCACTCTGGAGAAAAATACACATTCTGACACACCCTAATCACCTACCTCCAGGCAGACACCCAGGCCAATGGTCCTGCATCAGAAGGTGGAAGCTGACATGCTCCGAGGACCTCATTGGAACCCTAGTTAGGTTTTCAGGCCTCTATCCCAGAGGCCTGTTCTGGAATTCCAATGTATGTTCCAATATGTGTTCCCTGGATTACACAATAGAACTCCTTCTGTCCCCAGAAGGAAGCCTTGCTCTCGGGAGCTGAAAACTCTCAAATTAGGAGAACCCTGCATGGCACCTGAGCCACTGCCACATTCTAAGGTCTCCCTGGACACAAACCAGCATTTTGACCCATCAGCAAGAAATCACCTGTCAATTCAGCCTCCTTGGCACTTTTTTTCCAAAGCCAGAAGATCAGACCTGTCATGTTCCTCAGTGGCAACGGTAACATGAGGTGGACTTTCCAAGCATCCATGTGGAGAACTCTGCTATCCAATCTTGCCAAATGGGGGATGCTGGAGCCATTTAACCAAAATACTCCTGTTCCGCGGAAGGACACCATGCTGTTTGGAGCAGATCACAAGCCCCAATGTGCGTAAACCTCCAAGACCTCATGAGATCACCCCTCCATTAGTCGGCCATCATGGACATGAACTCCAGCATCAGCAGACATCTGACAATCACCTTTACTCAGTGCTATAGATCTCAGATCAGCTGCTGCACATTGGAACTGCCATGCACTCGCCAATGAACTGAACCATAGCTTCTGTTGTCAGACTTCCATTCTCACACTACTGGCCTGAAAGCCCTCCAGACTGGGAATTCTGGAGCCACAACACAGTTTTCTTCCTGCCCACCAGAAATAGGAAGTGCCCTATGGGTCTGCCCAGAAACCCCACATGAGGATCCACCTGCACGGCCCTCGATGGCACCCTAATATCATAGGCCTCCCTGTGCACTAATGCTCCATCTGACACAACCTAATACTCAACCTCCTGTCAGCCAGCCAGATAGAAGACCCCATATCCTACAGGTGGGACCTGCCATTGCCTGAGGCTGTTGCATCTACCCAACCTGGGTATTCAGGAATCTGTCCCTAGACCTTAGTTCAAATCCCTGCCTATGGGGGAACCTGAAGCACAAAAGAGTAATCCTCCCTCCCCATGCCAGAAAACTTGGCTGTTGGGATGGGTGTTCAACCCTAAGGGTGGGAGCCAGCTGCATGGCCATGAGACCACGCCCACTCATGAGGTCTACCCTGGGCCCAAACAGGCATTGTGACCCTCATCCTGAGGCCAATTTCAAACAAGCCCCCTCAGCAGCTGGACCAGGAGCCCACATAGTGGGCCTGCCATTCCCCATGCCCAAATCCTAACCCTTGGTGGGATTCTCCAGGCGCCCAGACCCACAACCCATCTCTGGAATCCCTGGTTTGGCAGGACCTCTGAGATGGAAAACAGCACTTTTTCCTTCCCCCAGAAAAACACCAAACTGTTGGTCTGGGCACTGTGAGGGCCTGTTTAGCCAGAGGAAGTCATTTTGTGTTTATTCAGTGAACTTAGATTGATCCCCCCTCCCAGATGAACTTACTTGCAAAGCCTAGATATAAGTGTGGGTCAGGCCAGATGGAGGGTAAATTGAAATTCAATTGGCCACCTGTGTGTAACCCAGCAGTTTTCTATATGTGTGGCAGAACTAGCATGGCCACAGTTTTCTCTGTGTGTTGCAAACTCATTGGCCACCTGTGTATAGCCCAGCTAAACTACCTCTATAAAAGTCAGTCTGAGAGGTGGGAGGGATCGCCTCATTACAACAGATGGCCCTGACCTGTCAGTTTGATTCTCGAAGCTTGACATGAAATAAAGCTTTGCTTGACCTTCACTTTGTAGCAGTCTCACTCCTTGGATTACAGACCCTAACACTGGGGGCTCAACTGGGATAAAAATGACTAGAATGGAGCCAGCATCAGAATTTCTGGGAAAAGCCTCCGAATGTAAGATTAAGGGATCCTGTCTGTCTGGTTGGGAGCTCCAGCTTATGGCCCACTGGGGATAATCTGGATGCAGCCTTGCTTCCCAGGGCTGGAGTGGATGGGGGATGCTCCTTCCCTCCACTGGTAGATCGTCAGTGGTTTAAGATCGTCAGGGTGTTCAAGTCCCCCTAAGCAGTCATCAGGGGTTTGAGTCATCCTCGGCAGCCAGGTGGTTCAATTACCCTAGGCGGTCAGGGGCCTTGAGTCCCCCTAAGTGGTAATTGGGGGTTCAACTCCCCCAGGGAGACAGGGGTTTTGAGTCCCCCTAGATGGTCAGGGGGTTCGAGTCTCCCCAGGCATTCAGAGTGTTCCAGTTCCCCTAGAAAATCCCCAATGGTGGCAGGACCAATGGGCCTGTGGTTGTCTTTTTGTTGTCTTTTGTGCTGTTTGTTGTGTTTGAAGAAATGGGACAAGCAGAGAGTGACGGGATTCTGACTTTTAGTGGCTATAACTGGAGCCAACTCTGGTTAGTCTAACTCAAGACAGAGACTTTAAGGAATATTCCCAAGAAGCTACCAAAACTCTCTTTTTTTTTTCCAGGGAAGTTCCTGTCTTCTCTGGCTCGATATGGACTGCCTAGCCCCTCCCCCTTGCTGGTGGGAACATATGGCATGAAGTGGAGTGAGCCCAGGTGGAACATGAAATCTGTTAACAAAGAGATGACTGAACTGATGATTGTCTGACTCAGGGTTTTACTGGCTAACTATTGAAGTGGCTTTCGGAGTCTTTGGTAAACAGAAACTGTGAAGGTTTGCTTGAATGACAAATGGAATTAAATTTGTTGGACATCTAAGTCTTAACCAAATGGGATAAAATGCTAGAGCGTTGGTTGCTGAAACTGGGTTTGTGCTTTTGAAATCTGTTGGTGAACATGTTTTGTGTTTAACTGATTCATAAATTTGCCTTCTAAGAATTCTCTCGTAAAATGACTTCCGCCTTAAAAGGAATTCATATGAGAAGACTTTCAAGACAAATACGGGGTTTTTCTATTTTAAAATCCTGGAACTAAAATGGGTAAGAATTTCTAGAAGTAAAAGCTGCATTCTAACTAAGCCAGAATTAGTAATATGGGACTAGGTGAACTGAAAGATTGTAATGTTGTATCTCTTGATGTTTTGTCTTATTTTAAACATTAATTGTTCTGTAATATTTTCTCTTCCAGACTAGGGAAATTTTTCTTAAGTCAGCTTTAACTTACAGAGATGTAAAAGTAAATGTTTGTTTACCTAAGCTAGACAACTTGAGGTAAGCTTCAGGGAAGTTTCACAATAGCTTCTTGATCTTGATTTTGCCAGTCAATCAGCCCCCCTATATATGGGGGAAACCAGAAAATTGAAGGATTTGAGAGGAAGAATTTGACTGAGTTAATGGGAATAGCAGAAAAGGTGTTTTACAACAGAGATGCACAAGAGGAAGGTTTTGGCATTACATGAGGCAGATAGGGGATGGTAAAAGGAAGGAATGGCCTAAGCACAGAGATGGCAAGTGGGAAGATTTAGATTGAGATCAGTGTGCTTCCTTTAAAGAAAAATAATATTGGGCCAAAGAGTGCCCCAAAAGCAAGATGGCCATTATGGCCTCCAGAGGCTGAAGGGGCCATGGTTTCGAGCTCCCTGAACCTCGGGTAAAAATTGAAGTGGAAGGGAAATCAATTGAAACCTATGGGAAAACTATCTGAAGAGGATGTCTGGGTATAAAAAGCAAATGGCACAAAAAGACATAAACGGACAATAAAGACGACTTCAAATTTGGCCTTGGGAGTAGTTACACACCGATTTTCGCTCCTCCCTAATGCCCCATATGACTTGATGGGAAGAGATCTCCACAAGTTACGGGCTGGCATTCGGTTCTCTGAAGGAGACATGAGTGTAACCTTGGGACAAGCCACTGTGCAGGTGATTATGGCAGCAGTAGATGAATACCTACTTTATGAGCCAGTCTCAAAACCAGAGGAGACAAAGGGGAGAAGCCTTCTCCCAACCCTACAGGTCGAGTTTCCCATAGTCTGGACAGAAGGGAAGCCTGCTGGCTTGGTCAAGGGGCAACCTCAAGTGGTGGTACAATTAATAGCAACAGCCTTGTGTGTCCTTGGATAGCATGCACACTTCTGTCCCAAACGCCCTGGTCCACATGCCCTCCAGGATGGGGTTTCTGGAGCCAAAATGCAGCACTGGGCCTACACTCCCAAAGGAAACTCTGCCTGTCCCAGTTGCTCAAACACTCCAGATTAGGAGTAATCCACTAGGCCCCTGAGTCCACCCCAATTTTGTAGGCTGCTATGGACAAAAATGTGCAGTCTGACACACCCTAGGCATCTACCTCCAGGCAGAAACCCAGGTCAATGTCCCTGAGTCAGAAGATTGAACCTGAAATGCCCCTAAGACCTCATCGGAATCCTTGATTAGGTTTTCAGGCATCTTTCCCCTGAGGCCTGTTCTGGAATACCAATATATATTCTCTGAGCCATACAACAGAAACTCCCCGGCCCCAGAAGGCAACCTTGTTTTTGGGAGCTGTCAAACCTCCAGGGTAAGAGAATCCTGCATGGTCCCTAGCCACCGTCACATTCTAAGGTCTCCCTGGACACAAACCAGTAATGAGACAAGTCAGCATGAGACTCCCTATCTCATGAACTCCCTGTCTCATGAACTCCCTGTCTCATGAATTGCCCCCTCAGCAATTCGCCCCAAAACCACCAGATCGACCTACCCTGTTCCTCACCTGCAATGGCAATACAAGGTAGGCTTTCCAGGTATCCGTGTAGAGAGCTCTGTTATCCAAACTTTCCAAATGGTGGACCCCAGAGCCATCAAAACGGACTCGACCTGTCCTGCAGAAGGACTCCTTGCTGTTTGGAGCAGCTCACTAGCCCCAGCATGGGAAAACCACAATGGCCTCATGAGGCCATTACTCCATTAGTCAGCCATCATGGACACAAACACCAGCATAAGTGGACATCTGACACTCGCCTTTACTCAGGTGCTGGAAATCTCGGATACCCCTCTGCACATTGGAACTGTCGCACGCTCATCACTGAACTAAACCATAGCTAGTGTTGTCAGAATTCCGTTCTCACACTCCTGGACTCAAGCCTTCAATGTTGGGAATTCTGGAGTCACAATGCAGCCTTCTAACTGCTCATCAGAAAGAAGAATTGCCCAATGGGTCTGCCCAGAAACCCCACATGAGGATCCACCGGCACAGCCCTCAACGACACTCCATTGTCTTAGGCTGCCCTGTGCAATAAAACTTTGTCTGACACAGCCTGAGCCCCAACCTCCTGTCAGCCATCCAGAGAGTGGGCCACATATCCTTCAGATCAGACCTGCTGTGACTGAGGCAATCATCTCTACCCAACCTGGGTATTTAGGTATCTGTCTCCAGATCTTTGCTCAAATCCCTGTGTATGGGGTAACCTGAAGAAAAAAAGAGTACTCCTCCTTTCCCATGGCAGGAAACCTGGCTGTTGGGATGGGTGTCCAACTCTTAGAGTAGGAGCCTGCTGCATGGCCCATGAGACCACACACACTCATGAGGTCTGCCCTGGACCCAAACAGGCATTCTAACCCTCAGACAGAGCCCGCTTTCAAACAAGCCCCCTCGTTAGCTGGACAAGGATGCATAGCAGGCCTGCTATGCCCCTAAGCCCAAATACTAATCCACAGTGGGGTTCTCCAGGCACCAGGACCCAGAACTCGTCTCTGGAATCCCTGTTTTGGGGAGACGCATGAGAAAGAAAACAGCACTGTTCCTTTCCTCCAGAAAGACACCACACTCTTGGGAGCCAGGCAGAATCCCCAGAGAGGAAGAATCTCCCATGGCCCCATGAGGCCACCCCTCCATTCCATGGCCATCCTAGATACATAACCCAGACATAAGAGCCTGCCCTACTGCCACCTAGCTGCCCAAATTTCAAATCTGGAGGAGGTGCCCTCAGGGTTTGGAGATTGGGACTGCCATCACATCACCCCTAAGCCTAACCTGAGCTGTGTTTGCAGACTTCTGTCCCCAAAGCCCTGGGCCATGTGGCCTCCAGGATGGGACCTCTGGAGCAACACTGTAGGACTGGGTCTGCTTCCTGAAGGAAACTCTGCTCATCACAGTTGCTCAAACCCTTCAGATTAGGAGAAATGCCCAAGGCCCATGAGCCCACCCCAATTCTGTAGGCTTCTCTGGACAAAAATGCACTTCTGACACATCCTAGGCACCTAACTCCAGGCAGACCCCCAGGTCACTGGCCTTGAGTCAGATGATTGAAACTGACATGACCCTAGGACCTTATTGGAACCCTAGCTTATGTTTTCAGGCATCTATCCCCAGAGGCCTGTTCTGGAATACCAATATATGGTCCAACATGTGGTCCCTGAGCCACACGACAGAACCCCTCTGATCCCCAGAAGGAAACCTTGCTCTTGGAAATGTCAGACCCTCAGGGTAGGAGAAATTGCATGGCCCCTGAGCCACTGCCACATTCTAAGTTGTCCCTGGACACAAACCAACATTGTGGCCCGTCAGCACGAGATCCCTTTTGAACTCAGCCCCCTTGGTCCTTTGGCCCAGAGCCAGTAAATCGAACCTGCCCTGTTCCTTGGCTACAATGGGAACGCATGGTGGGCTTTCCAGGCATGCATGTGGAGAGCTCTGCTATCCAATATTTTCTTATGGGGGACCCTTATGGGGGACTGGAATCCCCCTGTCCTGTTGGACACCTTGCTGTTTGGAGCAGCTCACAAGCCCCAGCATGGTAAAACCTCCATGGCCTCAGGTGGCCACTCCTCCATTAGTCTTCCATCATGGACACAAACACCAGCATGAGGGGAAATCTGACACTCACCGTTACTCACGTGCTGGAGATCTCTGATCAGCCACTGCACGTTGCAACTTCCAGGCGCTCGGCACTGAACTGAACCATAGCTTGTGTTTTAAGACTGATGTCCTCAACCTCCTAGCCCTCAAGCCTTCAATATTGGGAATTCTGGAGACACAACACAGCCTTCAATCTGCCCGCCAGAAAGAAGTGTCCTATGGGTCTGCTCAGAAACCCCACTTGAGGATCCACCTACACGATGTTTGATGGCACCCCAATATCATAGGCTGACCTATGCACTAATTCTCTGTCTGAAAGAGCCTCAGCCCAACATCTTGTCAGCCACCCAGATAGCGGGCCTCATATCCTGCAGATGGGACCTGCCGTGGCCAGAGGCCATCATCTCTATACAACCTGGGTATTCAGGAATTGTCCCAAAACCTTAGCTCAAATCCCTGTCTATGGGGGAACCTGAAGCACCAAAGAGTTCCATGGCAGGATACCTGGCTGTTAGGATGGGTGTCCTACCCTCAGAGTGTCAGCCTGCTGCATGGCCCATATGACCATGCCCACACATGAGGGCCTCCCTGGACTCAAACAGGCATTGTGACCCTCAGCCTGAGCCTTCTTTCAAATACTCCCCCTTGGTAGCTGGACCAGGAGCCCACATAGTGGACCTGCCATGCTCCTAGGCCCAAATAATAACCCTCGGTGGGGTTTTCCAGGTGCCCAGACACACAACCCGTCTGGAATCCCTGTTTTGGCGAGACCCCTGAGATGGAAAACAGCACTCTTCCCTTCCCCCAGAAAGACACCATACTTCTGGGAGCTGGGCAGAATACCCAGAGAGAAAGACTCTCCCATGGCCCCATGAGGCCACACCTAGATTTCATGGCCATCCTAGACAGAAATTCCAGACATAAGACCCTGCACTACCGCTTCCCACCTGCCCGAATTTCAAAACCCGAGGAGCTCCCTCAGGGTCTGCAGATCAGGTCTGCCATCACGTTGCCCCTAACCCTAACACAAGCTTGTGTTTGCAGACTTCTGCCCCCATATTGCTGGCCCACATGCCTTCTATGATGGGGCCTCTGGAGTCACCCTGCAGGACTGTGCCTACCTTACTGAAGGAAACTGCCCATCACAGTTGCCCAAAAACTCCAGATGAGGAGTAATCCACTAGGCCCCTGAGCCCATCCCAATTTCGTAGGCTGCTCTGAAGAAAAATACACAGTCTGACACACCCAAGGCACCTACCACCAGGCAGACACCCTGGTCAATGTCCCTGAGTCAAAAGATTGAACCTGAAATGCCCCTAGGACCTCATAAGAACCCTAGCTTAGGTTTTAAGGCATCTTTCCCAAAGGCCTGTTCTGGAATATCAACATATGGACCAACATATGGTCCCTGAGCCACACAACATAACTTCTCCTGTCCCCAGAAGGAAACCTTGCTCTTGGGAGCTGTGCCAAACCCTCAGGGTAGGAGAACCCTGCATGTTCCCTGAGGAACCATCACATTCTAATGACTCCCTGGACAAAAACCAGCATTGTGACCTGTCAACATGAGACCCCCTTTCAACTCAGCCCTCTTGGCACTTCATCCCAGAACCAGCACATCGAACCTGCCTTGTTCCTCGGGTGCAATGGTAAGGCGAGATGCTGTTTTCTGTCTCAGGGGTCCCGCAAAAACAGGGATTCCAGAGAAGGGTTCTGGGTCCAGGAGCCTTGATAACCCCACTGAGGGTGAGGATTTGGGTCTCCAGGCATGGCAGGCCCACTATGTGGGCCCCAGGTCCAGTTACTAAAGAGGTTTGTTTGAAAGCGGGCTCTGGCTGAAGATAACAATGCTTGTTTGTGTTTGGGCAGCGTTCATTAATGGGGGTGGTCTCATGGGCCATGCAACTGGCTCCCACTCTTTGGGTTGAGCACCCATCCCAACAGCCAGGTTTCCTGCCATGGGGAAGTGAAGGGGAATCTCGTGCATCAGATTCCCCCATAGGCAGGGATTTGAATAAGGTCTGGGGACTGTAAGGGCCTACTTAATCAGAGGGAGCCATTTTGTTGTTTATGCACTAAACTTAGATTGATCCTGCCCCTTTCAGAGGAACTTAATTGTAAAGCCCAGATACAGGGGCGGGTCAGGCCAGGTAGAGACATCCAATCAGTGGGGCATGTATATATCTACTAGGTTTAATTGTAATTCTATTGGCAGCCCTTGTATGACCTAACATGACTGTGCAGTTTTCCTTGTGTATTGCAATCTCATTGGCCACCTGTGTATAGCCCGGCTCAACTACCCCTATAAATGTTAGTCTGTGAGGCTTGGAGGGGTCACCTTGTTGCAAGAGATGGCCCTGACCAGTCTGATTCTCGATGCTTGGCACAAAATAAAGCTTTGCTTGACCTTCACTTTTTATCAGTCTTGCTGCTTTGATTATGGACTCTAACACACACTGGGGGCTTGTCTGGGATCAAACAATGAGAAAAGTGCCAGCATCAGTATTTCTAGCAAAAACCTCTGGAGGTAAGATCACGGGATCCTGTCTGTCTGGTCGTGCAGCTCCAGGGTGTGGCCCACTGGGGAGAAGCCGGACGCACCCATGCTCCCCCAGGCTGGAGTGAATGCAGGGAACACCCCTTCCCTCTACTAGGGCATCTCCAGAGTGTTCGAGTACCCCTGGGTGGTCAGAGGCCTACCAAGGGTTTGAGTCCCCTTATGTGATCATCAGGGGGTTTGATTCCCCCACCTTTGGAGGGGTTAGAGTCCCTGAGCAGTCACCACGGGGTTTATGGTCCCTCAAGGCAACCAGGGGGTTTGAGTCCCCTTAGGCCACCAAAAGATCAAAAAAATCCCCACCAGTGGCAGGATCACTGGGACTGCAGTTGCCTTTGTCTTCTCTTTTTGTTGTCTGTTGTTTTGTTTGCTGTGATTGAAGGAATGAGGCAAGCAGAGAGTAATTGGACTCTTATTTCACCTCTCTGTTCCTCATAATAGACGTGGGATTTCCCCCTTACTCATTTCGTGTGTTAAGGGCTATGACTGTAGCCAACGGGGGTTAGTCTAACTCAAGACAAAGACTTTAAGTAATATTCCCAAGCAGCTGCTGAAACTTCCTTTGTTTCAGGGAATTCCTGTCTTCTCTGGACCGATGTGAACTGCCTAGCCACCCCACCCCTTGCTGGTGGAAAAACATGGTGTCTGAAGTGGAATGGGCCCAGGTAGAATGTGAAATCTGTTAGCAAAGAAATGACTAAACAGATGGTTAAATTTTCTGTCTCTGGGTCTTAATGAGTAATTATTAAAGTAGCTCTCAATGTCTTTGGCAACCTGAAACTGTGAAGGTTTGCTTGAATGACAAATGGAATTAAATTTCATGGATATTTAGGTCTTAAGCAAATGGGATAAAATGCTAGAGCGTTGGTTGCTTGAACTGAGTTTGTGCTTTTGAAATCTGTTAGTGAACATGTTTTGTGTTTAACTGATTCATAAATTTGCCTTCTAAGAATTCTCTTGTAAAATGACTTCTGTCTTAAAGGAAGTTCATATAGAAAAACTTTCCTGACAAATACAGGTCTTTGATACGTTAAAAGCCTGGAACTAAAATGAATAAGAATTTCCAGAAGTAAAAGCTGCTTTCAGACTAAGCCAGAATTAGTAACAAGGGACTAGGTGAACTGAAAGATTGTAACGTTGTATCTCTTGATGTTTTGTCTTATTTTAAACATTAATGGTTCTGTAATATTTTCTCTTCCAGACTAGGGAAATTTTTCTTAAGTTATCTGTAACTTACAGAGATGTAAAACTAGTCATTTGTAAACTATTAATGTATTCAACTCTTTCTGTATATCTGAAACCTCTGAAACCAAAATGTCTCAGCAAGTATTCTTTTTTCCATGGCAATCAGTCATTTGCATAAGTTCAATAACAATCTGTTCTCCTTATAACAGGACACCATTGGAAACACTGATTATTTTACCAAGGCTTAGACTGGAATATCATATTTTTTAAAAAGACTCAAATATGACCAGACAACTTAAAGGAACTAAGGTTGACTTAATAAAACCTGGAGCCATAAAGCCCCCTGAAACTGTTGGCCTGGTACCTTGCTTAAAGAGTTACCAGCAGCCTGGCAGGTGCAGGAACCTCAGGATACTTTGGGGACATCTAGAAGAGGAATTCACCTAA